>NW_017306606.1:334929-339078 GCF_000935625.1 Nanorana parkeri
ACGTCACTAAGCCCTGAGTCCAGCACGTCACTAAGCCCTGAGTCCAGCGGGTCACTAAGCCCTGAGTCCAGCGGGTCACTAAGCCCTTAGTGCAGAGGGTCACTAAGCCCTGAGTCCAGCGGGTCACTTATCCATGAGTCCAGCGGGTCACTAAGCCCTGAGTCCAGCGGGTCACTGAGTCCTGAGTCCAGTGGGTCACGAAGCCCTGAGTCCAGCACATCACTAAGCCCTGCGTCCAGAACGTCATTAAGCCCTGAGTCCAGCACGTCACTAAGCCCCAGCTCCAGCGGGTCACTGAGTCCTGAGTCCAGTGGGTCACGAAGCCCAGAGTCCAGAACTTCACTAAGCCCTGAGTCCAGTGCGTCACTAAGCCCTGAGTCCAGCGGGTCACTAAGCTAAGCTCTGAGTCCAGCAGGTCACTAAGCTAAGCTCTGAGTCCAGCAGGTCACTTAACCCTGAGTCCAGCGGGTCACTTAGCCCAGAGTCCAGCGGGTCACTTAGCCCAGAGTCCAGCGGGTCACAAAGCCCTGAGTCAAGCAGGTCAAGAAGCCCTGAGTCCAGAGTGTCACTTATCCCTGCGTCCAGCGGGTCACGAAGCCCTGCGTCCAGGGGGTCACTTATCCCTGCGTCCAGCGGGTCACTTATTCCTGCGTCCAGTGGGTCACTTATCCCTGAGTCCAGCGGTCACTTATCCCTGAGTCCTGCGGGTCACTTATCCCTGCGTCCAGCGGGTCACTTATCCCTGCCTTCAGCGAGTCACTTATCCCTGCCTCCAGCGGGTCACTTATCCCTGCGTTCAGCGGATCACTAAGCCCTGCGTCCAGCGGGTCATGAAGCCTTGCATCCAGCGGCTCACGTAGTCCTGCGTCCAGCACGTCACTTGTCCCTGAGTCCAGCAGGTCACTTATCCCTGAGTCCAGCGGGTCACTAAGCCCAGAGTTAAATTCATATAGTGTTCTGCATTGCTGTATAAATGTATTGCTGGGATTTGTAGTCCCCCTACAGCTGGTGCCATTGTGCATTAGAGTGTAAGCTCCTCTGCACAGAGACTGATGTGACTAGGGCTGCAATAACTAATCAACTAAGTTGATTAAAATCGATGATGGAAAATGTTGTCAATGTTTTCCATCATCGATTAGTCGACTTTCGATTAGTTGCCCCTGTTCGCCGCTCCACACACGCCACACACTTCACGCCGCACTCCACACTTCCTCCCCGCCTCACCCAGCTCTGAGTTCTCTCACGCCACTGCCCGCCAAGATGATCACGTTTTTGCAGGGAGACTGCAGCGCAGTGGAACGGAAGTAAAGTTGCTTGAAGAGTGTGCAGATAAGACTGCCTGCACTCATATTGCTGGGATAGTGATTGGTTGGATTCCTCTATAGCTGATGGTGTATTGTGCTGTATACAGTATGTACCATCAGCTAGAGAGGAATACAAATCCCAGCAATACATTGTACAATGTATGTATAATGTATTGCTGGGATTTGCTGTATTCCTCTCTAGCTGGTGGTATTCTGTATTGCGCTGTACAATGTATTATTGCTGGGATTTGTAGTCCTCTATAGCCAGTGCCATTCTGCATTAATTGCTGTATAATCTTACACTTTCTGTATTGCACACTACACTTTTTTTTTTTTTACTTCCATCGCTCCAAGCTTGACTGATGTGACTGGCTCAGTGTTTTCTGTACAGCACTGTGGTATAGGTCAGAGCTATATACAGTACATGTATGATAATAGTGTGTGATTGAGGGGGGACATTAGAGTGTAAGCTCCTCTGTAAAGAGATTGATGTAACTGGCTCAGTATTCTCTGTACAGCACTGTGGTATATGTCAGAGCTATATAAATGTATAATAATAACAACAGTGTGACTGCCTCAGTGTGGCAGCAGTGCAGGGGGGGGGCCGTGGAAGGGGCCCCGATATTTCTGATGTCTGCCCTGCCATTTACAGTAAAATATTATTAAACTAACACCGGCCAACATAGAAAAAAAAAAAAACTTTTTAAAAAATTGTTTACATATTTATAGCAATACATCACCTCAAAACAAAAAATACTTTTTCAAGATCATATTGCCCAACTAAAGCCTAGTTTGTCTAAAAAAACAATTTAATTATTTGCTTTCTTAAGTAAGGACATAGGTATTGCTGAATAAACAGGCCAATAGTAAAAATTTAAATTTTAGCTTTGGTCCATAAGGGGTATAAATGTATAAGAGCTGAAGTGGTTAAAGTAAACCTGTTCCAATCTGAACACATGATATTCTGAAATGCTTGATAGCTACATTGGAGAGGCAACATTAAACAGAACTTGTTACCTCCAATGTGCTTGTCGAAAAAAGTGTAAAAAATGAAAGTTAAATAACATGTTTTAAGTTCTCTGCCCTCACATCCATGCACATACAAACATAAATGCATGGGTCAGGTGCACCTATGTATGAAGACTTCAATTGTGCCACATTGAACATTAATTCTAGGGCCATTATTTATAGTCAACTGCAAACTGATGACCTGTAAAGGCTTTTAAAGTGTTGTCTATGGGAATCTCAGGTGGCCATACATTTTTACTATTTCAAGGGCACACGCAATTTTGAGGCTTGACATGTTTTACCAAAAATTGGGGTATTATTTGTGTGCACTACAATTCATTTGAATGTATGCTTTAATTATAATTTTAGGGATGCACCGATATATCGGCCGCCGAAACATATCGGCGAAAATGGCACTTTTAGCATAATGCCGAAATTGCCATTTATTGGCCGATACAGCGGTGCATCATCTCTCCTTCCCGCTAGACGCTGCTCTGTGTCCCAGCGGGGATTGGAGAAACTGTCACAGGTGGCCGAGTGCTGCGGGAGGAGAGCGCTGTGAGCGGCCGGCGTCTCTCCTCCCACATCACTCAGCCTCCTGTCACAGATCGGGAGAGCGGTGTGGGGGTGGAGACAGCCAGCGCTGTCACAGGAGGCTGAGCTCTCCTCCCCGCACCGCTTGCTCAGCCTCCTGTGACAGCTGTCAGGATGGAGAGCGCTGCAAACACTCAGCGATTGGTGATCGCTGAGTGTTTGTAAATAATTAAGGAAATAGTATGGTTACTGTATCCTCAATTATGAATTAATAGCAAGTGATCTACATCACCTCCTGTTCATTCATGACATGATTGTGGTTATAGGAAACACACTATGTTCTCATGTTATGAATGAGCAGGAGCACTCATAGAGGACTCCTGTTCAGAAAAAGAGATTGAGAACTCTGTGACCTCAATCTCTTTTTCTATTTTAAAAGGAAAATATCATGGGTTTAGACCCCTAAAAGTAAAGTAAGAAATAAAAAAAAAATGTAATACAAAAATTAATACATAAATAAAGAAATTAAAAAAATAAAAAGTTTATAAAAAATAAATCAAAATAAAATATTTTTAAAAATGTGAAAAAGTTAAAATAAAAAAACATTTTCGGTTTTGGCATTCAGTTTAGTTTTGGGTTTTAAATTTTCATTTCGGTGCACCTCTAATAATTTGGGTTTGCTAAACAGTTGTGCTAATATCACATATTTGCAAAAAAACGCTCTGGTAGTGAAAGGGTTAATGAATAGGGCTAACTACACGTTTGCTTTATAGTTTTGTCGCATGAAGAACACTATGATGTTATCGGTATTGCATAACCTTGACTTTATTCTATACATGAACGTGCTGTTATTATTCTTGACTATGCGCTGTATTAGAAAAGCAGGATCTACATTTACTTTTGGATCACCCTAATCGATAATTGCAATTATCTCTTAATAATTATTTATTATGATGATTCAAAAGTCATTTAATTTTCCTAAGTCAGGAAATAATTATTTTAAGTAATCTATAATTTTTTTCTTTATTGTTCATTAAGGCACATGATCAGTTGTAAATCAAAGACAAGTGAGTCATACTGCTATCTTTAGTCTTGAAAGTCTCACGTTGGAAACCCTCCACTGAAATGCTTTGTCAACTGTATATAGTTCTTTAGATAGGGATGGACTTCTTAAGATAGGTTTGATTAATGTGAAAGTGGAGTTTCATTCTTTTGGGAGTCAGGCTCTGGACTCATGTACAATTAGGATGTAATTTAGTGTTAGGTAATATATATATATATATATGAGCAATATATATATTTC
>NW_017306606.1:339092-377366 GCF_000935625.1 Nanorana parkeri
TATGTATATATATATGTTCATAGTGTATAAGTAATAGGTATAAGGTAATGTTATTGTGATGTATGCTGCTGTTTCTTCTCTTCTTTTTGCAGGCAGGAGACATGCGGACCTGATCAGCTGCTATAGGATTTAAGTAGGGTTGCACAGATACCAAGTACAGTACTCGGTACAAGTACGAGTACATGTACCGATACTTTTGAGCTCCAAGACTACACTAGAGAAAAATTCAAAAATTAGGAGGCAGCTGTCATTTGTAAGGAGCACACGGAGCTCCCGGGATTAGTACATCTCTGTTTTAATGTACGATTTTGTTTTTATAACTATAAATAACGGGATGCACAGATACCAGTTTTGCGAGTACGAGTACTGGTACTTGCCGAGTACTTACACGTACCAGTACTGATACATTTTTGTTTATTGTCATGTGACAGTTTTTCTAAAACAATACAGACTAATGATTTCAGGACAGTGGTGGAGTGCCAGAGCTAGGTCCCAGCTGCAACCGCTGCAACCCTGGTAGTTCTCATGAAAATGCCAAGTATCGGCACTGGTACTCGAAAAGTATCTGTGCATCCCTAGATTTAAGTGATAGTAATGTGTTATTAGGATCGAAATGTACTCTTTAAGAATATGATAAGATAGCTTACTCAGATAGAAGTAGGGCTCTACTTCAATGCTTACTTGCTAATGATTCATTGTCACAAGATGGCTTATGGCCCAGTGACAACTTCTAGTTTGATACTGTACAACTATTGATGTAAATTGTTGTGTACTACCTTTCTATTAGATGTAATCAGGGCCGGACTGGGACTAAAAATAGGCCTGGGCATTTTAGACTGAGCAGCCCAATCACGTGACCACCAACAGGCCCCACCCCTAGATGTAATTTAAAAATATTTTGTAGAAAATTTTAATATTTCCCTTATTCCCTTGTCCCATTCACTTTTTGCTTTGACATCCACTCTCAAGATGAGAGCTGATTTTGTAATCTCCAGACACCTGAGCCTGGGGGTGGGAATACTCAAGTGTGGGAAATGTTTTGCTAGGCCTCAAGTCTGGAGGAGGCCTTTGCTACTGATTGAGGAGGAGAACCAGGGAAGCTGATAGCTGCTGGAGGTGCCTGAATCAGAATGGAGCAAGTCTGGTGTCTCTCCTATTGAAGACCTCACACCCACCCCCCTTTTGCTCAAATACCCAGTGTCAGCATGTGCTCCCGTTATTCCTACACTGAGGAATACTGGAAGGGACGTGTGAGTCTGGAGTTCTGTCTATTTTTCTCATGGATGTCCTAAGCCCTCTCTTCCAAATTAATGTGTTTCAAGAAAAGTTCTTCAGCATCATGCCTCTGGCATGGAATTCAGCTCTCTCAGTAACAAGTCCACTGCGGTAATGCTATTGGGGTAGTCAGAACCTGGATCCCCTAGACATGGCTATAATGGAAGACCCACCTTTTCTCTGGGGCTCCTTAAGGAGGAAACTGGAGTGTCCTGAAAAGGGAGTTCAGAGACCTAGGTGCTAGGATGAAGGAAAGGACCTCCACGGTAGTTTTCTCAGAGATACTACCGGTGCCAAGAGCCACTCCGGACAGACAGCGCGAGTTGAGGGAGCTTAACAAGTGGCTCCGGAGCTGGTGTCAGATGGAAGGATTTGGTTTCCTGGAGAACTGGGCTGACTTTGCAGTCGGCTATCGGCTCTTCAGCCGAGACGGGCTGCATCTTAATGGGGGAGGTGCAGCATTCCTGGGGGGAAAAATGGTAGAAAGACTGGAGGAGCTTTTAAACTAGATAAACTAGAGCTTTTAAACTTTTGTCCCACAAAAAGAGAGGAATTAAATGTATGTACATCAACGCTAGAAGTCTGGCAAATAAAATAGAGGAGCTTGAAATTAGGCTAATTGAAGAGGAATTCGATATAGTGGGTATAGCGGAAACCTGGCTGGACAGCACGCATGACTGGGCTACTAATATAGAGGGGTATAACCTGTTTAGGAGGGACAGAGGAGAACTCACTGCCGCAAGCAGTGATTTCAGCTAATAGTCTGGAATCATTCAAGAGGCTTTTGGACGATTTCCTGAGAAACGGTAATATACAGGGGTACAAGTACTCCTAAAAACGAGATGACGCGAGGATCTTTACACACACACACAATAGGTTGGACTTGATGGACATATGTCTTTATTCAACCTCAAATACTATGTAACTATGTAACTATGTAAGGGGTGCGCTACACTTCAATTAAAATTAATTGCTATCCTGCTGAGTTGGGTTTGTTATGCAGCTGTCCGGATTGGCATCCTCTGTGCTGCCTTGGAAGCTGTACCTGGACCCTGCAGGACTGAATATTGCGGAGCCTTTGTGTAATGTGACCATCAGGCAGTGGGCTGTTCTTGTGATGCTTGCCAGACACCTAGTGTTCTAGTCAGAGGCGTAACTAGAACCTCCAGGAGCCCTGGTGCAAGAAACCATGAAGGCCCCCCCCCCCACCAACCGCCATGGCACCGCATGATTAACAGGAAGGCTGCCGAGGTCCCCAGCAAGCGCAGGACCTCAGGCAGCCGCTTGTTTAACATTTTAGTGCCGGTGTTCGAGAACGCTGACCCAGTATCTGCGTTTACGTACAGATGGAATTAACGAGGAAACCGGCATTTATTTACAAAGTATTCGTTTGAAATGGTTAATTGTGACTGTTAATAATATGTCATCCATGGCAGTAAATGATGGATGACAGTAAATGATGGGTGGAATATTATTAACAGTCACAATTAACGATTTAAACAAAATACTTTGTGAATAAATCCCGGTTTCCTTGATAATACCGGTCTGTGCGCAAGCGTAGATGCTGAGGTCGGAAAATTCTACTACGTTGGCGTTCTCAACAGAACATCGTTATCTGCGTTTAGTGTTGGGGCATTTTCACGAGTATGAGTATTGGCACTGGTGTATCCCTACTTAAAAATATAATGTATTACTGGGACTTGTAGTCCTGCATAGTTGGAGCTGTTCTACTACAAGTCCCAGCAATACATTATAATAAAAGTCAGCTATGCAGAATACCACCAGCATCCCTAAGAGGAGAGGGTTCTCAGACAGCAGAATGTGCTGCCTGGCGGTGCCTGCAGCACATTCTGCGGGACTGGTGACAGCCTCTCCATCCCCGCCGCACAGCCACCCGTACATGCTGCGGGTGGCTGTGCTGCAGGGAAGGGGCAGCACGGGGGGCCCTCTTCTACCTCGATGGGACCCCACGTGGCGGAACGCCAGGGCCCAGTCCCAATTGCGACCCTGGTAGTTCCGCCAGTGGTTCTGGTTTGTTATCTGCAAAGCAATTTACCTGTCCAGAGCCGTGTCACAGCTTCTGGTCTGTACCAGTCTCTGAAGACTCGCACTGCATGTGGCAGTTGCTCGACAAGCATGTGTGTGGTATCTTAATATGGTGCTTATTAGCCACAGAGTGCTCTCCAGGTACACCACTGAAGTATATGTGTTCTTTATTTCATGAGTATGGCATACTATTAAATGCCACAATTATTTTCTCTATTTCTGTATAAAGGGTTAATGTGCTGGAGTTTTAAGTGTATATTCTCTGTTTAAGTTATCTTATTACTGGCAACATGTTGAATTCCTAACTAGGGTTGCCACCTTTTCTTGAAGTGAGACCCGAACACTCTAGCGCCACATGCTGCAATTTTTTTTTTTTTGAGAATATAGAGGAGAAAGCGAGGAGAGGCAGTCAGGAGAAAGAGCAAGAAGAGAAAGTCAGGGGAAGGAGTAAGGAGACTATCTATAGAGCTGGACAAAGCAGGACAGGAGCGCGACTATCAAAAAGGACGTAGATAGGTATATGCAGTACAGATTGTAAATGGATCTTTGTATGTGAAAATTCCATGGTCGGGTGTCTCCAGTGGCTTGCGTTGAAAAGGTTGGACAATTCAGCAGCAGAGTATGCTTAGAAGTATTGAAAAAATGCATACTCTCAACTACAGGAATGTTATGGTTTGGTGTTTTTGTTATACCAAGCTATAGCATTTTAATAATTAAAGAAACCATAAAACAGACTAATGCTCAGGGTGCTTCTGTTTCACAGGGCGTCTACAAATTATTAGGCATCATTGCAACTCTGACAAATTGTTTCAGAATGATGTGGGAGGAACGTGAATATATTCTAAATATAGTATGTTGGTTTTTTTGTAATACCTTTGAGGAAAGAGAATTTGTTTAAAGTCTGTATGCAAATACACACTATTTGAAAGTAAGCAAGAGAGGAACCTTAGTCATTGTAGACAACACGGTCAGGGGGATTTCCTGGGAGAGAAATTCGGCTTTTAATCACTGCATGATGTTGATTAGTGGAGGAATCATGTGAATATTGGTACCCCTGAGTAATTATAATCAGACACTGAAAGAACTTCAAAAGCTTCACTAATAAGGGCTCCCTAAGAGCCCCTCTTAAACACTTTGATTGCAAATAAGTCAACATAATGATTGTTTGTATTTACACACTTTTATTTTATTTTAAATCAAAATGGGAATATGCAGATTTAAGGACCTAAAGGGCTACATAATTTTACAGATTAGAAATGAGGGATATGGAAAACATGTTTTTAGTAATTAAAGGTATACTTAGGGAAAATTGAAAATTAAACATAAGGGAAGCCCAGTCTTCCTGGTCTGTACTTTTCATTCAAGTATACCTGTGATGTACCAGTCCAGCTCGGTGTTGTGTAAACTCATGCTCATGTCCTGCAAAATAAATTCCTAAACACACCCACTGCATGCTTCATGATGTTTCTCACATACAAAAAGCCTGAGAGAAAGGGGTTGATTTACTAACCTTATAAACACGCCACGAACAAGTATACACCTCTGTAGTGTGTTCCCTCCCAGCATGATCTATTGGTGGAATCTAGACACCTTTGTAGTGTGTACACACCCAGCAGGTGTGTTGTGCAAAGCCCTGCATGAATTGCAAGGTGATGTTGTGTAAATTAGCTCTACATTGTGTTGCTTGCGTTGATGAATGCAGGAATGTAAATGCATGAGCTAACCATTTTTGTCTAAACTGTGAAGCAGCATTATACATGCATCATGTGCATGATTTTTCCATATATGGCATTAGTGGAAATATGCTTTAAGAGACTTTTTGGTTGATAAATACGTTTTGCTGTGTAAAAATCACACGCACCTAGTGCGTGCGTGTGTTTAGGTTAGTAAATCACCCCCAAAATGTCAGCACTAAGATTTTTATTTTACAGTAACCAATCCAATTCAAACCTGCCTTGAAATTGAGAAAGAAGAAACATTTTCTTGAAAAAAACTTATAGGAACAGTCCAATAGTGGGAAAGAAGGCATCATGAGTGCTCCGGCGAGGACGGGAGCAGGATGGAGGGTCAGGAGAGGCAGATCCTGGTGGATTTTTCCAGCACAAGGGGCGAAGTGGGTTCTTCACAGTAAGATCAGTTAGGGTCTGGAACTCACTGCCACAGGCGGTGATTTCAGCAAATAATGTGGAATTGTTCAAGAAACTTTTGGACGATTTCTTAAGGGACCGTAATATACAGGGGTACGGGTACTCCTAGAATGAGATCCTAATAGGTTGGACTTGATGGACTAATGTCTTTATTCAACCTCAAATACTATGTAACTATGTTTGTAGACATTGAAAGAAAAAAGCTCTTACAAGGTAGTCATTAACAGATTTCTTTTTAAGATAGCATGGGGATATTTGGAATATGGAATATTTTATAGTATTCACTGATTGATGACAATTAGGTCCTTTTTAAACCTTGGTTCTCAACCTGTGTTGAGTGGGTCTCAGCATGCCTTCCACTTTTCTAGGTGAGAGGCTCATCTGCCTTCCCCTAGCGCAGCAGTGTCAGTTCACGCGCCAAGCAGCCATTCAAAATATTCTGCCCAGCACTGAGCGTCAGCTTTTCGATGGGGTAGGCTGGGGCTACGGAGCTTCATCCATACGTGCATTGCTTACAACTCGCTCATGTGTCCTGTAGAGGTGCCTGGACCAAAGTGACATCACATTCTGGCTCCTGACACCTCTACAGGGCGTGCTCTACAAGCAATGCACATATGGATGGAGCTGCGTCACAGCACAGCAGCCTAGACTGGACCCAAAGCTGAGGATCCACTCCAGTTCTCGCAAGGTAGGGAGACTGGGTGGACCTAAAGCAAAAAACCCCAAAAATCTTTTTTGGTGTGTGTATGTGTGTGTGAGAATTTCTGTGAATGTGTGAGATTGTGTCTGTATATTTATGTCATTGTTTTTGAGGGCCCTTTTACACTAGTACAGTGCATTAAACTGTACCATGCAATCGCACCTACCGTGCAATCTGGTTTGGGAGGTGTGTTGCGTTGCCATTTTTTTGAATGGTACCCCAAACACACCTCCCACCCACAGTTCGTGCACCTGCACCGGAACGCGCGGTACCCTAATGCTGTACGTTCCATTGCAGTGCGACTTGGGTCGTGACTTAATGACCAAGGACAAATGTGGGTCCTGATGCTACAAAGGTTGAGAACAACTGCTTTAAAAGTCCAATTTTTCAGCATACATCATTTTTCAGCAGTCCAATTTTTCAGTACAATACATATGCGCCACTGAATTATTTTACTTACCTGAAAAAACATTATATAAAAAAAAATGCCTGTGTGTGTATTTATGTATGTATGTGTGTATTAATTAACGATTAATCCCTCGATTAATCGTTAATTTTTTTGATCGATCAAAGTTCTTTGGCTCCGTACTCACCTCTCCGCCGGCTTCCGTCGGAGATCTGGTGACGTCACGGACATCGACGTCACCGGACTCCTCCCCCCCTTCCACATGTGGCTCTGTCAGCTAACGAAGGGAAGGGGGGAGGAGTCCGGTGATGTCGATGTCCGTGACGTCACTGGACTCCTCCCCCTCCCCTTCGTTACCTGATGGAGCTGCTTGGGCCGGTGAGTACACCCGGGAGAGACACACTTTTTACCGGAAAGGTTTAATCTGCTCAATCGAGCAGATTAAACCTTTCCCTGGGATCGTTTTTTTTTTCTTTTCTGACATCGGGAGCCACGGCCTGACCGTCAGTCAGAAAAGAAAAAAAAAGGCATACGATTGCATAGCTAGAATACTATTGGCTATTGCACTTTGCAATAGCCAATAGAAAACTAGCTAATGCACCCGCCCACTTCTGCTGTCAATCAGCAGAGGGGGACCTGAATTTTTCTATCATGTCCTCTTCTAGTGATTGAAAGCAGCAGGGGGCGGGTGCAATAGCTAGTTTTCTATAGGCTAACACGCCAGCCATCCGCAGCTCCAACACGCCACCTGGCCACAGCTCCCGCCCACACGCCCGATGGAAGCGGCATATCCTCCGCCAACTTCGACACCGGGACCAGCAACAGCACGCCGCCTTCCGGGACCTCGTCCAGTCCTGTGAGTATTCCTCCCCCAGCCCGGTAAGACATCCCCCGAAAATAAGACCTAGTATCTTTTTTCATGCAAAAAAAATAAATAAGACAGTGTATTATTTTCGGGGAAACACGGTATATATATATATATATATATATATATATAGATACATACACAGTATATACACACACCAATCACCCACCTTATATTGAGTAGGTCCCCCTGTTGCTCCCAAAAGAGCCCTGAGCCATCGAGCCAAGGACTCCATTAGACCTCTGAAGGTATGTTGTGGTATCCGACAACATGCCATCATTCACAGATCCTTCAAGTCTTGTAAATTGCGATGTGGGGCCTCCGTGTATCGGACTTATTTTTCCAGCACATTCCACAGATGCTTGATTGGACTGAGATCTAGAAAACACCTCAAACACATTGTTGTGTTCCTCAAACCATTCTTGAACCATTTTCGCAGTGTGGTAGAGTGCATTATATTGCAGAAAGAGGCTATTGCCATCAGAGAATACCATGTTTCCATCAATGGGTGTACTTGGTCAGCAACAATGTTTAGGTACGTGGTACATGTCAAAGTAACAGCCACATGAATGGCAGGACCCAAGGTTTCTCAGCAGAGTATTGCCCAAAGCAACACACTACTTCCGCCAGCTTACCTTCTTCCCATAATGCATCCTGGTGCCATCGATTCCACAGGTAAGTGACACACACGCACACACGCACCCGGCCATCCACATGTTGTAAAGGAAAATGCAATTCATCAAACCAGGCCACCTCCTTCCATTGCTCTGTGGTCCTGTTCTGATGCTCATGTGCCATATTGTAGGCACTTTCAGCATGGGCACCCTGTCTGCGGCTAAGCAGCCCCATACGCAACAAATTGTGATGCACTGTGTTTTCAGACACTAGCTATCGGAACCAGCATTAACTTTTTTTAGGAATTTGAGCTACAGTAGATCTTCTATTGGATCGGACTACACAGACCAACTTTTGTTCCCCACTGGCTGAGTGGTCAACATTGAAATAGATTTGAGCTTTATTGAAGACATTTTTAGCTTGTGGTAGCTGCACAACAAGACTTCATTGTGGGCTTAACCCATAGGCCATGCAGCACAAATGACAGTGAAACAGATCATTTTTATAAACAATTTTTGGGGGTGGGGAATGGAACAGGAAACCTATGGTAAAACAAGACATAGCTTATAATAAGAAATTCTTGAGTTGGTGTGGTAATACCACAGCATCATCCATAATAGACAACCTATAGAAAAGGCAATGCAATGGATAATGACTGAAAAGTGTAGATGTTTAGTGTATGCATTATGACAGTGATGGGCTCTACTGCATTTTGTGCTTTCGTATTTTATTAGAAATCTATTAAAATAAAGATATTAGGTTGGTTATCTTTCTGTAAAATCTGTAAACAAACCCACTCAACTTAATTTGTGTTTGTCAGCTAATAGTCATAAACTGTTGGAGGAATTATATTTAAGCAAGCATCTTAAAGTGGAACTGCAGGCAGATACAAAAACTCAATGTAGTTTTGCTATGTATTTTTTTTTTTATAATGTATTTTTGCACACAACTAGCATATGTGTGGGAATCTGTCTTGGTTTCACCTCCCGCCATTCCCTGCATAGTAGCAGATTGGAGTCCAATCCTGCCATGGAACATGCTGACAAGAAAAGGGGGCAGATTGAGCAGGGCTTAAATTATGTGTTGTTGCTCTTTAATTATCCAATAAGGACTTTAAGTGGGCAGTTCATAACCCTGTAAAAAGAGAAAGTAGCAGTGTGTCCTAATGGACTCCTATTTTCCCTATTGTCCAGTAAGGGGCATAGCTTTGTGATGATGAGCAACCTAGGGACCTCCAAAAGCAGTCCAAACTGAGGGGCGGTCACACCAAAACAAGCACAGTGAACCAGCCCAACAAGAAAAAACAAAGGGAAACCAAGAACATTAAAAAGCCAGAGGTTCACACCACGTTTTTTTAGTAGATTTACAAATTTAAAGCACGGTCGGAATTATAGAATCCAGAATGCCCTTGTTTCCCAAAACCCATGTTTCAACAGCAAGACTCTCAGAGCTACAAAGCTGGCTGTCGAGAAGGAGAAGATTGATCCTGGAGACAGCAGATCAGGCTGTCAATAAGCAGCACTATACAGCAACACTCTAATTTTGATTACCACACTCACATGAAGCCGATAGACCTTTTATGGGTATGCAAATACTTTGGCAGATAAGACAGTTCACATATGTCTGTTTAAACTGCACACTTGGCTGCTTGAAGTTCAGATTCTTTAAACTAGAAGAAAAACAGACTTGTAAAGTGAATTGTGCTTTGCCCATGTAGATGGTGTGGGTGGATTTGCCTCTCACTCACTTCCTGGGTTTCGTCCCAGGTGGTCTATAACTAGCCTCCGTAGTCTATAACTATGTGGAGTGCATTAGGGTGGGTTCACACTGTCATGCTGCATTAGCACATGCCCCTTAACTTATGTTATGCCACTTGTTGCTTTAAAGTAGTCCATTCAATGGTGCATGCAGCATCGGTGAATGCAGCATAGTACCCCGTTGCACCAATGCTTGTAACGTGCATTACCATGGATTGTGACAATGGGCATATTACTTTAGCATTGCAGTGTTAATGGAGTCTAAATATTTATATTAATTTAGCACAGATATTGGCTTCTGCTGGCAGAAAAAAACATGTTTATATACTTTCTATCTGTATAGCAGTGGAAACGGCACGGATAAACAGAAAGAGAAGCATGATATTGTTAAGCAATAGCATAACTCCAGAACATTAACAATATGTTGCCTGATATTTTGTTTGCACTCTGTGCTTTATTTATGTAAGCTGTTCAGTTCCATTAGCATGAATGAAGCCCTGTAAAGTTAAAGTTGATGAAAGTACCCAGCACTTTCTTTATTTAAAGAAAACTCAGACTGTGATGCACTGAAGCTAACCTATGTCAGCTATCAAATGGCTGGTATCATAACTGGCCATGTGACAACTGCAGATCTAAAAAGAGGCCAAAATGGCACCATCTTTGGTTGCAAAAGCATAGGAGGGTTAAATTCCAATTTAGCATTATTTTTATCATCTCAAAAGCCATTTTATACATGAGTTGAATATAGGAAGTAATTAATTAAATTATTTATTTAGATACGTTTATGAAGAAACCACTATGATCTGGAGGGTTGGGGCTACCCAATCTCAATAAATATTCCTTAGCAGCACAGATGTCCCCTTTACTAAGCCTCCATGCCACCCAAGAACTCCTTCTTTGGACCTACCTGTACATTATGGAATCCTCCCCTAGTTCCTATTCCCTAATCTGGATTTCCCCTTCACATTGCCTAAAGATCTTAGCTCCAACCTAAAACAAGCAAACTGATTTTTCCCCACCTTCCATGTCGATATATTACAATGTCCTCTAATTATACCTGCGTGAGAGGAACCTGCTGTTTTTAGATTTGGGACATTGAAAAACCTCAAATATACTATTCAAGGGATAAGATCCTGAAAATAATTTTTTTGCTATGCCCAGATCAGACACTTTCTTAAAGAAGAACTATGGGGTCAGTGTTTTTCCCCATAGTCTCCATAGTTCTCTAGCGTCCTCCCGTTACGTATACTGAGACGCCGCAGCCGGAGCGGATCCCGACTTAGATGACGGGATCCGCCCAGCTGCGTGAGTGACAGCTGGCTCTGCCTATCTAGAGGCAGAGCCAGCTGTACCCGCCCCCTCCCCCGTCCGTTCCGCCAGTCAGCGCTGGCAGATCAGAGCGGGGAGAGGGGAATCCAGCCTGGTATGTGTTCGCTCACCTCCCGATCTACTGAGCCGACCTGTGACAGTCTCATTGTCACAGGTCGGCTAGAACTATGAGGTGAGTGGAAATCACTCATCTCATAGTTCTCCTTTAATTCCTTCATTTAGGATCAAACTACATCTCCACTAATGCTAACAAATTTTGAGAACCGATGTGTCTCATATCCACAAACTACAGGCCTAATCTCATCTTTATATAGAGACTTTACATCCTCAACCTTACCTACCAAACTTATTACATGAAAAAGTGGAAAATTGAGTTGGAAAGAACATTGGACAATGCAAATTGAAACCACATATACAGCCCTTATTCCTGGTACTTTGCAAGAATTGCAAAATACACCCCCTCTGTCTCCCCTAGTTGTTTTTAAGGTTGACCCTCTCCTAGATCCATGCTCCACATCTGGTAAACAAGCCCTAAAGTACAGAAACTATGGACTCTAGTTTATAACCTGTTTAGATTTCTCTTGCAATGTAACCTTCCACAAACCCATGGGAGGCCCTCTTCAATAAGAAACCATCATCTTCGATGAATTATGAGGTAAAATAAGCTACCTTAATAATTTGATGTATGCAGCACATGACAGTGAAATTGTGGAGACAACCCTCCCTCAACTTTAACAAGGTTAAACAAGGGTTTACAGGGACTCTTAATAATGAAAAACTCACAACCAACCTGAATGATTCCTATAAGCAATTTCTCAAGATCTGGTCACCCTGGACTGATTACTGCTTTTTGGTCTAACTCAAGGCCTTTTGAGCATCTAGAGTGCCCAAACATGGATTGCAATACAGTGCTATATGACTTGTCTATACCATATGACAGTAATCTCACAGTGTACCCCTTGTTTATGGTAGATGAACTGTAAATTATATATTTTCTTTCTCTAACCCTTTTTGTTTACTTTTCTGCAAAAAACCCCCCTAATAAAACATTTGTAAAAGAAGAAACCACTAAAAGGCACAAACACTCTATCACTCATCCACTAGTGGGTTCTCCTTAGATATTAATGGAGAACCTACTTTATCTGGAGATACGTTTTATCTTAGGTTGTGGTGGGAGATCTCCCTATTAGAATTTCTGTGTGTAACTGATGAGGCATGGGATAAAACTTTGCTCCACTCCAGCAAAATCTGTTTTGAGTGCATTACTGTTTTAAAATGAAAGCTGATGATTTGCATTTTAAGTTTGCTATTCCTTTAAGGTCTTGCTTTGTTAAACACGCCACAATTGTTGAACTTTATGGGTTCTCTGACATTATGTGATCCAGGATATTCTACAACTCATCCCAGCTAGTGCTGCTTTGTATGTCAGATGAGTTACCATAATATTTTTACCTTGGTGTGTTATTATTCTGTGCAACATTTCATGTAACTCCAAATTTATAATGCCTTTCATAAAGTTTATTTGTCTAGACAGGGTACATGAATACAAAGGAAATAATTCTGTTAGTATCCACTACATTTATAATTGTCTATGAAAACAAAGTCTGCTAATTATTACATACTTCGTGTTTGACAAGCAAATTTTCTTTATTCTTAAGATTGAAGTGAAATATAAAACAAGGCAGAATATAAATGCTTTAGGAATGCATTGTAAATGGTGTATCCAATGCATTAAATATATTGATTATACTGGAGCTATTATGGAGGATAAAATGAATATTTTAAAAATATATAGAATAGCTATGTAGTGTCAGCTTATATTCATATCATTAGTGACTGAATAGAATTAGTAAATTAATAAGTATGATGAAGCATCATATTTTTCAACATAGCCTGAACACTTTAAAAGCCATATCATTAAGATAAAACCATAATATTTTAAATACACTGAAGATGATGAGTATTTTTTGAAGGTTTACTTAACCCTGTAACTGCCTCCCATCTTGTACCTCAGGTAGCTGGACCATTTTTCCAATTTCTTTAAATCTAATTAAAGCCTTGAAGATTTGTAAAAGACCATCTCAAACCATATATTTTGTGCAAGCTCAGGACATGAAGAATTATAAAGTGGAGCTGTTCATTTAGCATAACCCATGATTTATCAAATCAATAATTTAAATTAAAAATCATTTCTAACACAAACACAATAACCCTCCAAATTTCCAATTAAATCTAAAATATAAAACTACGCTGAGCTAATAAATAACAGTGTTTCTAAATTTAAAATTGCACATTTTTGTGTAAGTAAAAATTAAAGTTAGTAAATGCCTTATGAACATTTACCCCTTTATCCATTTAGTATAATACTAAAATGCAGTCACAAATATTATACCTACATTTTTAACATGTAAGGGGATAACCGATATGTCTATTTCAATAGGGGTCTAACGTATATACCAGTGAAGACAGGTTTCGTGGCTCACTCCATCATAGGGCAGATCCAGAGTTTAGTCTCGGGAGGGGCACTGCCAGAAAATAAGGTCCAAGCTGTAAATGGACTACAAAATTCAGCAAAACATATACAGCAATGCAGAATGGCACCGGCTATAGGGGACTACAAATTCCAGCAGTACATCATACTGCCGAATGGCAACTGGCTAAAGAGGACTACAGATCCCAGCAATACATTATACAGCAATGCAGAATAATATGAAGCTACATACTCTGTGCTGCTCCGGGGTGCTGGCCTGATTTCTCCACCGGAGGATCTCAGATGGGCTGTGGAGGATCTCAGGAGGGCTGTGCAGGGTATCAGGGGGGCTGTGCAGAGTCTTAGGAGGCCTGTGAGGGGTCTCAGAGTGTTCCCATCATCTTTTCCTCCTCACTTTCTATTCCTGCTTTAAAGGGGAACTATGGGGAGAGCAAAATGCACTAATTCCCATAGTTAGAGCTGATGTGTGACACTGCAGCTGTCACACGTTGGCTCTATAGATGGAGAACTGAGTGTTCACTATCTTCTCTCTGCAGAGAGTGGTGACTGATCCTTCCCGGCTGCAGCGCGTCTCTGCGCTGTCAGCATATAGCGGACAATAGTCCGCTATATGCTGAGTTTTGGGTCACAATCATTAACTTGAACGGGTGACAGCTGCTGCTTGTAAACATCAGATTAGGGATTTCTGCTGCAGGAAATCGCGAGTTCCTGACGCAAAAATCCTTAAGCGCACCTAATTTTACAGGTGTGAATGGGCCTTATTGTGGGTGTAATAATGTGTGTATTTCTGGCTGTGGGTGTATTATTGTGTGTGTGTATTTCTGTGTCTATGTGGGGGGTGTGCATTTTTTGTTGTGTGCGTATTTCTGTCTGCATATTTCCGTGTGTTTGGTGGGGTGTGCGTATTTCTCAGGGATCACAACCTGAAAGAAGCCATTTCAGGGAGGTGTCCTTCTCATTTCAGGGAGGTGCCCTCTACGCCCTCCCCTCCCCATCTGCGGAGGGGGGTTAGGGGGGCTGGGAGAGAGCACCCCCCTGAAATGATGGCAGATAGCACAGGAAGCAATAGCTTCTTTGCTATCTGCAGGGTTTTTTTCTGATTTTGTTTTTAGTATTCTGACAGTTGCAGTCTTCAGAATATTAAAAAAAAAGGCATAAGAATCCATAGCTAGATTCCTATTGGCTATTGCACTTTGCAATAGCCAATAGCAAAGTAGCTATCGCACCCGCCCTCTGCTGCTTTCAATCACCAGAAGAGGACCTGATAGAAAAATTCAGGTCCCCCTCTGCTGATTGACAGCAGCAGTGGGCGGGTACATTACCTAGTTTGCTATTGGCTATTGCAAAGTGTAATAGCCAATAGGAATCTAGCTATGGATTCGTATGCCTTTTTTAAAAATATTCTGACGACTGCAACTGTCAGAATACTAAAAACAAAATAGTGGGAGACTCCAATAGCGGGAGACTCCCGGAGCGTCCGGGAGAGTTGGGATGTCTGATTTCTGTGTGTAAAGAAATGTATGAATCTGTTGGTCTCTATGATTAAAATTAATACCTATGGGGAAAAAAACCCACACACATATACTGACACACATGTATACATACTGATATGACACACACAGAAACATTAACACACACCCACTAACAACACAAAAAAATATACTGACATTGCATACAAAGAAAACATCACAAACTCATATACTGACATTATAAATACACGTAGGCATTAACACTGGTACCGTATATAGTTACATTTTTATTTTGAAGTATGTAATGTTATGTAATTTGGCAAGCAGCCCCCATGGGAAAAGAAAATGTGTCCTGTGGTCCCCAAGTGAATTGAGTTTAAGACCCCTCTACTCAGGGCCGTCTTTAACGCAGGGCAAAAGGGGCAGTCGCCCAGGGCCTAATCATTGTTGTGGGGCCCAAAGCAGCTGCCCCTTCAGCCCACACTACTAGACCCTTGCGTTCTGTGTTAGCCACATAGTACTTTCCTGGTCCAGAGTGACGGCACACCCTTTTGCTCCCCCACTGCTTGTGTAACCTAACTAATGAGGCAAGAGCTGTCACAGCCTCTACTCTATGTTAGAGGTGTCAGTTCTGTAGCTGGCTTGGACCAATGGCAAAGCGCCAAAGCTGCCTATCTGATAATTTTGAATGATCCTGATGGCACATTGTGCATATTCCAAGATGACAATGTCAGGATTCATCTGGCTCAAATTGTGAAAGAGTGGTTCAGGGAGCATGAGACATATTTTTCACATATGCAGGGCCGGTGCTAGGATTTTTGCCTACACAGGCATTTTTTTGCCAGCTGTGATTTCCAGCTTACTTACAGCCATGGGTGAGATACAAACTGCAGGGAGATTGATCCTATAGCCTCCTGGGATGTGTGATGCTATCTCAGGAGCTTTCAGGCGGACCAAGGGGACCTCATCTTGGCCTAGGCAGGGAATGAGCAAGTGGCAGCAAGTACCAGCAAAAAAAAAAGCACTATTGCTACCTGGAAAAAAAAGTGATGGAGTGGGGTGAGGAGTGGGTATTGGACAGCTGTGTAGATGCAGATGGTATTTCTTTAACCACTTGCCGTCCGCCCGTTGTAAAAAAACGGACGGACGGCACTGCAGCATTGGTGGGTGCCATTTTTTTTCTGCTCGCGCGTGCGCCCCCTAACGGGCGCGCTCGGGCAGAAAAGACCCGACCAATGCAAACACCCGTTACTGGGTGTTTCACATATAGACGATCGGCGGCTCCATAGCCCGCCGCTCGGCTATGTGCTCGTTTTTTCGAACGTCATTCACCACAACCATTCACCCCCCGTGGCCGCCGCCATTTTTTGCAAAACCCCCCTGACCCCTCACCTTCAATCCCGGGATCCGCTGCCCCATCTGCGGCCCGGGACCGGCTCGGGAAAAAAACTGTCAGTTTGCCTTTGCTATTATATAGGGGGATTGTTATCCCCCTATATACTAGCAATAACAATAAGTGCAAAAATATATATATATATAAATAAAAAAAATAAAAAATAAGTCACATATAAAAAAGTAAAGTAAAATAAAATAAAAGCCACATATAAAAAAAGTTTTAAAAAACCCCCCCAAATGTTTAACTCCCCCACCCCCACGTTTACGCAGATATAAACGTAAATACGCGCCCAGTGCACCAGCGCACAAAAACGACAATTGCGCTACACACGTTACATATCGCCGTGAACGTCGCAGTGTGAGCAATCATTTTAGGGCCATCAATCACTGATAACACTAAACTGATGAGCGGTAAAAGCTTTTAAAGCGTCGCCTATGCTTTATTGATGCGGAAGACTTGTCTTCAACATAAAGTTTATTTGTAATATCAGGTTAGTTGTAAGGAATGTTTGTAAACTTTTAGTGGCGTGTAAAGAGTGACACGTGATCCTTCATCTTCTAATCTATACAGTGCGGCGCTTCAGCACCAAGGATAGCAGCCTGACACCTTCGCCGCTCGTCAGAGCCCCGCCCACTCTCACCCCTCCCTCTCTCCTGCACGGCGGACGCCAGACTTTGTGACGTCACCGATAAACGGAACGTTCCACCGGGACCCGCTTGCAGTGTCTGGTGACCCGAGCTCAGGTAATGACTGACCGGAAATCCTCATACACACCGTTGGGCGCCGTTATAGATCCGCGTTCATCATCATATGAACCTGTATTATCAGGTCTATGTGTGAGCAAGAAAGTTCCGTTCATTGTGCAGACAGCCACAGTGTATGTGCTCCGGTAAAGGCGTGTTCTTTTCCGCCTCACCTCCCGGTTTGATATAAGGAGTTAGCGGTGAGGTGTTATGGCCTGTGTTCTATGATGGTTTATGGTGATAATGGAGGGGGATCACACTGAAATCATGGTGGAATCCGTACAAGCTATGCATTAGAGTCTATGTGAACCTCAATCCGTAATATAGGACAGCTGAGGCTACGTGCACACTGACCCTCTGTCCTGGAATTAGAAGCATTGCCTGTCTGCGGGTGTAGCTGTGTTTAGGCCTCGCTCATACGGGGCTTCTTATGTCCAGCAGCAGATTCTTGCATCTGGGTAGCTGCAGCCTCCTGGTCTGTACAAACCAATGAAAGGATCACTGAAGCCGCAGCTGTCCGCTGCTAATGGCATGTACCCAGTGCACATCCAGAGGTTACCTGCGGCCATGGACAGATGACCAACTGTCACTGCAAACAGATTGTATTAAGGGTCCCACATCTGTACCTGGCCGCAGGTAACCTCTGGATGTGCGCCAGGGGAGACTCAAAGGATCTACCACATCCAGCTTGTCGCCCTGACGACACTTGCAAGAAGAATCAGCGAAAAAAACAGGAAAAAGTCAGGTAAGAATACCTGAGAAAAAATTCTTAGCTCCTTACTCCTGACGCTTGGGTAACTCTGGAGACCTGTCAGCAGGTGGGGGGTTTGGCCACCGGCAGGGGCCACCCCTAGGCTGTAATTTGTCTTTAGTTTTGTGCCTAGCGTCCTCCTGCAGGTGGCAATAGTACCCTACAGTACATGATCTCCGATCTGTTCCCTGTGTCCTTCAATGAACGGAGAGAAAAGGATTTTACGGTAAGTACAAAAATCCTATTTTTTTTTTTATGTTTAGAGGCTTCATATATACATGAAATCGTTATTCTCCTTCTTTAAAGTTTTTTTAATTTCCTTGTTCTCTAGCTGATCCCCAAACCTGTTGCGTGTATCTCCATCAGATATCTCCATCCATGTCTTTATGGACCTTGCTTTGTGCACTGGTTTGTGCACAGGCTTTGTTGGAACAGGAAGGGGCCATCCCCAAACTGTTCCCACAAAGTTTGGAGCATGAAATTGTCCAAAATGTCTTGGTATGCTGATGCCTTAAGAGTTCCCATCACTGCAAGCCCAACCCCTGAAAAACAACCCCACACCATAATCCCCCCTCCACCAAACTTTACACTTAGCACAATGCATTCAGGCAAGTACCGTTCTGGCAACCGCCAAACCCAGACACGTCCATCGGATTGCCAGACAGAGAAGCGTGATTAGTCACCCCAGAGAACACGTCTCCACTTCTCTAGAGTCCAGTGGCGGCGTGCTTTACACCACTGCATCTGACGCCTTGCATTGCACTTGGTGATGTAAGGCTTGGATGCAGCTGCCCGGCAATGGAAACCCATTCCATTAAGCTCTCTACGCACTGTTGTTGTGCCAATCTGAAGGCCACATGGAGTTTGGAGGTCTGTAGCTATTGACTCTGTAGACAGTTGGCGACTTCTTTGCGCCTCAGCATGCGCTGACCCTGCTCTGTCATTTTACATGGCCTACCACTTCGTGGCTGAGTTGCTGTTATTTCCAGTTGCTTCCTCTTTGTTATAATACCACCAACAGTTGGCCGTGGAATATTTAGTAGCAAGGAAATTTCACGAAACACCTGAATCCAATGATTTGGAAATATAAAAAAAAAAAAAAATATAGTGGGAAAAGTAATTTTCAGTTTCAGCCTGACTAATTTTGTGTGTTGCAGTGCCATTCATTTCAATGGATCCCAAATGCACCTCCCAATTGCAGTGTGATCGCCTGCATCGGAACGCGCGGTACTGCAATCCCCTTTGTTCCAGTGCAGTGAGATTTAAAAAAATGTGCATACTTTTTTATTCTAAAGTAAACTTTATGTCTGTAATGCTGCATTTTATTTTAAATAAATGGTGGCATTATGGTTTTTTTATTTTATCCGATTAATCAGTCAATAATTGGCTAACTAATCGATTATGAAAATAATCGTTAGCTGCAGCCCTACACCTTATGGTGACAAAGAATAATAGGCAGGGATCAGTTTGCAGTAACGCGCACTGGAACGCGCGGTACTGCAATCCCCTTCGTTCCAGTGCAGTGCGATTTACAAAAAATGTGCATACCTTTTTTTTATTCTGAAGTAAACTTTGTCTGTAATGCTGCATTTGTCTATTTTATTTTAAATAAATGGTGGTATTTTATGTTTTTATTTTTATTTTATCCAATTAATCGAAGTTAATAATCGGCTAACTAATCGATTATGAAAATAATCGTTAGTCTCAGCCCTACACCTTATGGTGACAAAAAATAATACGCAGGGATCAGTTTAGATTTTAAACAAAAAGCATGGTGCAATTGATAAAAGTGATGGAATTATACATTAAAGTGACATTAAGGTCACAGTTCACTCCCCCCCAATGCTGCTTTAAGGACTTAGCTTAAATGATGCCTCTTTATCCGATCATCTTCTTCCTTCCAGTAGTTTTCAGGAGTCCCCCCAGCACTGGTGCCGTTCCCTGATCCAGCACTGACTCCTGTGTCTTCTGGATCCCCGCTATAGAGCCGGCGGATCGCTTGTATGGGGTGCTGATCCGTGTGTCCCCCTCTCCCTCTGCGCTTCCCCCTCCCGCTGTCACCATGGTCCCGGGCTCCGCTGTGCCCGGTGCGAGCCCGGGACCAGCATAGTGCCTCTGTGACAGGGGATCAGAGGGAGATCAGTACACGATCTCCCTCCGGTCCCCTCTTCGCTGTCAGAATGTGGAAGTGATGTATATTTCATCACTTCCACATTCTTGTGTCATCTTCCAGCTTCAGAAGCTGATGAAGCAGATCTCTGCTTCATCAGCTTCTTCGGGCGGTCCTAGGTGACATTAGGGGTCTTGGAAACCCCTAATGTCTCCATAAAGAGGACCTGTCACATATCTTTGCTATCACATAGGGGGGTTTTATCAGCCCCCTATGTGATAGCAATAAAGTTAGGTGGAGAAAAAAAAAATTAAAGTTTGTAAAAATTTCTTTAAAGTCACACATAAAATAGAATACAAAAATGTTTTTTTAAAAGTCCTCAGCCACACAATCACGCATGCAAACATGCGTTGGGTGCGCATACGTGCGAAAACGACGATTGCGCCCATTACGCCACACATGCTACATATCACCACGAACGTCGCAGTGAGAGCAATAATTCTAGGGCCATCAAGTCACTGATAACACTAAACTGATGAGTGGTAAAAGCTTTTAAAGCGCCGCCTATGGTCAATTTTGGGTATGGTAGTTTTGTGCGATGTCACGGGTGCTCGCAATTTTAAAGCTTGACATGTTTGGTGTTTATTTACCCGACGTGACCCCGACTTTTATATTTTAACAAAAAAGTGGGTAATAATAATTGTTTCCTAACATAATGTAAAAAATACTTCTTCTTTTTTTTTTTCTCAACATTTTCAGTAATTTGTCCTTAATATAGTAAAAAATAAAAACCCCAGTGGTGATTAAATACCACTAAAAGAAAGCTCTATCTGTCCCCAAAAATGGTATAAAATTAATTTCAGTACAACGTTGCATGACGGAATAAATGTCAGTCAAAGTACCGCAGCACTGAATACTGAAAAATGGCCTGGCCAGGAAGGGGGTCTAAACACCTGGTCAGCATGTGGTTAAAGTGTATCTCAAGTGTAGGGAAATTATAGGAGGACCCGTTTGGGAGTGCGGTCATTAAAGCGAACCTTTACACTCAAAAATCATATTCTACCAATGCACCCCTCTATGTAAGATTAATAATAACATAAACATGTCAGGTGTAAAATACTGTGATTTTGAAACGCTTACACTTGCGGAGCATTCACTTCCTGCTTTGAAAGGGCAAAATGACCAGTTTTCTCAAGCGTAGCATCCTGGGAAGGTTACATCAGAAGAGCATTGCTGGGAAATCTCATCTGTAATCCCATGAGATCTCAGGGAAAGGCATTTTCTTCCCCTGAGATGATGTACATAGTCACATGTTCTAGTCATGTGCCAGATTTTCAGGAAGTAAAGGGAGAGCTAGTAATCTGTCAATAGACTGGGGAAGGAAAGAGAAATAAGGCATGCACAGAATACAAAGCCTGAAATTATCTAGAAGTATGTGTTTTTAGATTGTCATTATTAAACATTTCTAAAGGTGTGTTTGTTATTTTAAGGATATGAGTAAAGATCAATTAGAGCCTACCAGGTATGGGAACTCTTAACAAAGGTAAATGGAAAATTAAATAAAAGGGCAATGCTACCAATTACATTGCAGAACTGCATTAATTTATGTTAGGTAAATCTGCTTGGAGTTGAGCTTTACCATTAGACTTAAAGAATTAGAAATGAAAAATGAATTAGAAATGTTGCAAATTTACCACTAAAAAATAGGAGCCAATCACAAACAAATAAATCTTTTAACTAGCACTTGGTGAAGCTGATGTATAAAATAGGCGTTTGTCTTTTTTACAGTAAAGTTTATCATGTGAAATAGAGCTCTGCTAAGCTGTCTGTTGACATTTCTTACTGATTTGCTTCTTTTTTTCATTTAGCTCAGCAATTTGATGCTAATTTTTTTTTATTAAGTATGTGTCATTCACTTGTGTATAATTTTAATCTTAAGTATGGATCAAAATGGATTAGCCTCTGCACAAAGCTGCACAGTTCCAAAGTCTTTAAATTATTTTATTAACTTGGCTACATGCCATGGTACAGATGACTCAGTATAGAATGCTTTTAAAATATACATATCCTCACACTTTCTAATGACATTGAAAACGGAGACACATTTTCTTAATATCTGTCTGCCTGAAAGAAAATAAATTCACCTGGTCCATGACTTGGCACATTTAGATAATGAAATCAAATTAATTATTCCACTAGTGTAACTTATGCTTGCCATTTTTTATCATAATGAATGCGTATCATTTTATTATTTTAAGAACACCACTGCAGAAAAATGCAAAACATTGCCAGAAAATTGCCTAATAAATTTCAAATATGAAAAGGGATATATTGGCAGTTCTGCTCTACGTATATAAATGTAAGAGCTTTAATTAGTGCAGATGGTGCATTTTCTAAGTAACAGCATAGTTATCATTTAGTTTACAGTGTGTCAGACCCAGGAGTATGTTTTTGTATTTGAGGATATATATGGTTGTAAACTTTAGCAAAAAAAGAAAAAAATCTTCATCCCATTTTTCAATTAACCAATAATAATGGTTCACTTTTTTTATCTCATGAAGTAATGCCGAATCTGTCAACTGATTTTCTGATTTACATTTTCCAGATTAAAACAAAATTACTGTATTTAGAAATCCATGTATAAGTGCACAGATGGCTTACATGGGCAATGTAATATAGGTTACATAATGATGTCCTGCTTTGCGGTAGGCTATCATGTAAATATGGTCTTTTATTAATCCTTTCATTACTTCTTACATAAGATATAAAAAACGTTGTTGGTGGGCAGACTTGATTTTAACCTAGGTTTATTTGGTGCTTGCAAACAGGGAAGTGTTGATTAACTCTTGCATGCAATAACTCATACCCTGAGCAGAATGCATTCTGTTCCAAGTGCATCTGGAAGAGGATATGCCTGTTTATTAGCCCCAAGTAAACTAGTCTAATATTTACCAAAATTCTGGTAATTTATTTTGACCTAAATATAGTGCTAAAATTTACAATTTGCAAAATTTTAAGGTAAAGCTGACTTCCATCTTCCAAATATTTGCAAGCACATATACAAGTTTTTAATTTTCTTTGCCCGTGATTGGTTCTTCTTTGCAAAGTGAAGAAAACCCAAAGTCTTCTGATGGAAAGGAATAGCTCTATCAGGACGATCTCTTTGCTGGATTATTAATTCATATAAGAATCCAGAGTCTGGCCCTCTATCTCTAACTATAACTAAAATATCTATTTTTGTTAGACTAGCTCTTTAACTTAATTTTTGATGTCATACACTCTAGTTATATTTCAGCAACAGTATAGGAAAAGGCTGATTGTGTATCGTCACATCTGTGGAGGAGCACAGTCTCGGCTTCTGTGGAAGTTCATTAGATACTCTTGTTTGTTATAATTCATCTTTTTTTGCAGGTGGGTTGATAAATGAGAGAAGATGAGCCACCTCAGGTCTCTTGCGGTTAAACTGAAGCCATGTGGCTTTGGTTTGCTGGTGAGGTCAACTGTTAACGCCAAGACATTGCCACCAAGATGTTGTGTTTATTCTTCTGGAGCCAAAGAGCCGTTTTTAAGTGGAACCAACTCAAGTTATGTAGAAGAAATGTATTACGCATGGTTGGAGAACCCGAAGAGTGTTCACCAGGTAAACTGACATTTTTATTGGCATCTGAAAAAGAACTTTCCTTACAGCAGGTTCTGTTACAAAAATGGTATGCCTTCTTAAAAAGAGAAAGAAAACCATTGATAAATCTGCATACACATCCATATCCATCTAACATAAAATAAAAAATGAAAATTAAGATATTCTGGATTAGCGTATGCTCCGGTAATACACTATATTGCCAAAAGTATTGGGACACCTACCTTTGCACGCACATGAACTTTAATAGCATCCCAGTCTTAGTCTGTAGGGTTCAGTATTGAGTTGGCAAACCCTTTGCAGCTATAATAGCTTCAACTCTTCTGGCAAGGCTGTCCACAAGGTTTAGGAGTGTGTCTATGGGAATGTTAAACCATTTTTCCAGAAGCGCATTTGTGAGGTCAGGTACTGATGCTGGACGAGAAGTCCTGGCTCGCAGTCTCCGCTCTAATTCATTCCAAAGGTGTTCTATTGGGTTGAGGTGCAGGCCAGTCCAAGTTCCTCCACCCCAAACTCGCTCCTCCATGTCTATATGGACCTTGCTTTGTGCACTGGTGCGCATTCATGTTGGAACAGGAACGGGCCATCCCTAAACTGTTCCCACAAAGTTGGGAGCATGAAATTGTCCAAAATGTCTTGGTATACTGATGCCTTAAGATTACCCTTCACTGGAACTAAGGGGCCAAGCCCAACCCCTGAAAAACAACCCCACACCATAATCCCCCCTCCACCAAACTTTACACTTGGCACAATGCAGTCAGGCACGTAACGTTCTCCTGGCAACCACCAAACCCAGACACGTCTATTAGATTGCCAGACAGAGAAGCGTGATTT
Organism: Nanorana parkeri; assembly: GCF_000935625.1. Lineage (NCBI taxonomy): Eukaryota > Metazoa > Chordata > Amphibia > Anura > Dicroglossidae > Nanorana > Nanorana parkeri. The sequence continues at coordinate 363,664 of NW_017306606.1, forward strand.
GTCACTCCAGAGAACATGTCTCCACTTCTCGAGTCCAGTGGCGGCGTGCTTTGTAAGGCTTGGATGTAGCTGCTCGTCCATGTAAACCCATTCCATGAAGCTCTCTACGCACTGTTGTTGTGCCAATCTGAAGGCCACATAAAGTTTGGAAGTCTGTAGTTATTGACTAGGCAGACAGTTGGTGACTTCGGAGGCACTGTGCGCTTCAGCAGTGCTGACCCCGCTCTGTCATTTTACGTGGCCTACCACTTTGTGGCCGAGTTGCTGTTGTTCCCAGTTGTTCCCAGTTGTTCCCACTTGCTTCCACAGCAAGGACATTTCACGGAACACCTGAATCCAATGATTTGGAGGGGTGTCCCAATACTTTTGGCAATATAGTGTAATTCTGAAACTCAGATAGTCATACCGTGTTTCCCCGAAAGTATCTTTAGGGATTTCTGTAATATAAGACCTACCCCGAAAATAAGACCTAGTTAGGCCGCAGCTCCCTCACGCCCGCCCGCACGCCTGGCTCCCTGGACGGCAGAGCGGACAGCTGCAGCCAGGTAAGACATCCCCCGAAAATAAGACCTAGTGTCTTTTTTCGTAGAAAAAAAAATATAAGACACTGTCTTATTTTCGGGAAAACACGGTAAATCCCCTCTCAAAGATCCTATCCGTGAAAAAGACCCAGATGTTTACAGAACATATAAAAAAATAATATATTTTATATTACAGTTAAAATGGCTATTAACTAAAGAAATCCAAATTGTTCTTTTATTATGGAAAAAAAAAAAGATAGCAAACATTTTACTGGTTATATTAAGGTAATCTAAAGGGGTTTCTAACTGTGGATGCATTATATTTAGGAGTTTCTATGAGAAAAATTTGGTCATCCTCAAGGCTGGGACAGAAGCTTCCTTCCCTTAATCCCCATCATCCTTCATCTTTTCTTCTATCCCATGTATTCTATCATCATCATCTTCTTTATTATAAGTTTACATGCAGTATCCGGATTGTTTAAACATATTTGGTATTGAAGAATATAGTAAAAATAACAAAATATAATTGATAATCAGATAACATAATGTGCAGCACTTGTTTCCATTGAACCGTTTTTGGTACTGTTGGTATGTGGGGGTACCTGTAGCAGGTATCTAAATAGGATCAGGTTCAAGTTTATCAATAACACTTTTTGGTGTGTAGTTTCAATGCTGGGGTTGCCTGTTTATCCCTTTTTGAAGTGTGTGTCAAGGGAAAATAGAAAAAAAAATTAAATCAAAACATATACAGTACAACCTTGCAATACATGCACATTTCTCCTCCTTCTACTATTCCTCTATTCCTCTATGTTACATAAAAGTCGCACTAATGCGATAATCAGCACACTTTATTATATTTTGCAGTAAATAAATGGTGTTGCGAAAATTAGGTAATTGTTGTGTTGGGAAGAATTACAGGAAAATTCCTTTTTTCATATTTTTTTATATTTTTTCACAATAAGCAATAAACATATGTATTAAAATTTGCAACCAAATTAAAGCCTGGTCTGTCTTGGAAAAAAACCACATATAATATGTTACAGTACACTTCTAAACCTAAAGGTCAAATCGTCAAAATGAAAAAAAAAATCCTCTGGGGCCTAGGCACTCAAGTGGTTAAATACCCTGCAAATGCAGAAAAATACCTGTTGATCTGCCAGGAATGCATTCAACTACGAAGTCATATTGTAGGCTGACAACACACAGCATTTTTGTGAACTGAATAGTGTCAGCCCTGTCTAATGTCTCTTGCTAAACCACTCTTCCCAATCTCAAGATCTCTACATCGCTTCTTAGCCTCCCATGTGATGGCAATAAAGTTGTGTAAAAAAAAAAAGTAATACAAAAATTAAAGAATGATAAAAAAATAAAAAAATATATATTTTTAAAAGTCCTCCGCCCACACATACACATGCAGATATGCGTCGGGTGCGCCTACAGGCGAAAACAACGATTGCGCCTAGTGTGCCGCACATGTTTTATATAACTGCGAACGTCGGAGTGTGAGCAATAATTTTAGGGCCATGAAATACTGATAACACTAAACTGATGAGCGTTAAAAGCGTTTTAGGCGTCGCCTATGGTCAATTTACAGTGTGGTCGTTTTTTTGTGATTTTTGCGGGCGCACGCAATTTTTAGGCTTGACATGCTTGGTGTCTATTTACCCGACGTGACCCCGTCTTTTTATGTTTTACCAAAAATATGGGTAAGAATAGATGTTTTATACCATAACTTAGGGAAGCTTTTTTTTTTTTTTTTAATTTACTGTACTTTTTTCAGTTATGTAGTAAAAAAAAAACCCCACCGTGGTGATTTTATATACCACCAAAAGAAAGCTCTATCTGCCCCCCAAAAATGTTGACTGGTGACATTTTTGACTGCCTGGTGAGACACCCTAACATTTTCCAAGCCCTGGTTATGTATAAAAGTAAAATATTTCCGATGAACAATATTCCTTATTAATGTTTCGAACTTGGGATGCAAGACTTGTATTGTATTAATGTTTGCGTCTCTTTCATTGTGGCCCCATTTATAAAATGACCTTTATGAAATGAGTTTATAGTTCAGGGTATTTTATTGAACGTCTTGCTTTTATTCAAGAGTAATTTCCAGTATTGGCATTGTTCTCCTGAAAGCTTATTCTTTAAAATATTTCAGGCCTGATGGCAAAATCTTCCATTAACTCTATTTATGACAGTGATGTATTTCTGTCTGAATGCTGCCGCAGTTTTGTAACCAGCTCAACATGACTTTAAGCACTTTCATTCCAGTGATCCTTTGTCTGGGGCATATTAATTCTATTTGGAGACATGATTCAATCCAGTAATCAATCTTTGCAGCCCAGTAAGCGCCTTCATTTGTCTGGATGGTCAGTTCTCCTTTCTACAACTTGATCCTTCCTCCATGAGAGTATTGTGTAGCTGCATCATAAACTGTAGATATGCTGTTGTCTTTGCAGTTGATTTGCCCTCAATGCAGAATGAGCCTCATTCACTTGGAGACTTATCCATATTTATAGTGACTCTATGTTCTTGTCTACTGTATATTGATTTACCTGCCAGCTCAGAATGTAAAAAAGATGTGCAAGGGTTTAAAAGATATTTGTGTATAATTTTTGTCACAAGGAAGAATAGACTGCTTCTTTACCTGAATTTTAGTGTATATGACATTCGTTACCTTGAGTATTTTCCACCTTTGCAGTCAACTTTGAGAAACCCCACCACTAAGTTTTGTGTCCAATTCATGCAGTATACCAAAAATATATATTTTTATAACACATTTCTTAAATTTTTTAGTTGTTTCTTTGGAGCAAGATTATACATAGGACTATATACATGTACTGTGGGCAGCTTCTATTGGTTTGAAAAGATGGCAGTGTGGAGATAAAGCACAGTCTAGAGCAGGGGTGCTCATAAGGTCGATCGCAATCCACTAGTGATCGCGTAGCGATCACTGGTAGATCGCGATGTCCTGTCTTCTCTGGATCCCCGCTGCTCTCCCCCATCTGTATGCAGCGGGGATCCGATGAAAAGTGAAGCTGCAGTCGGGGGCAGGGGGATGGAGCCTCTATCACAGCAGCACGGTGAGGAGAGAGCCGCTCGGTCTGGATCTGACAGCCGCCGGCTCTCTCTCGCCTCACCGCACATGCTGCTCTGGCTTCTTCCGGCTGCACTCTGTACAGAGGCTCCTCCCCATTCAGAAACTGGATGATAGTAAAATATTTTCTGAATGAATGGGAAGCCTCTGTGCTTCCCATTCATTTAGAACAGAGGCTGCAGAAAAAGAGATTGAGGACTTTGTGTCCTCAAATTGTTTTTCTATTTTAAAAGGGAAATATCAGGGGGCTGTTTAGACCCCTAATATTTCCCCGAAGCCCAACAACAGTAAAAAAAAATATTAAAATTAAAAAAATTAAAAAAATTAAAATTAAATACAAAATAGTAAAAAATGAAATAAAAAATCCATGTGATCTGCACAAATAGTGCTCGCAGCATTTTGCAGATCGCACTGGACCGGAACGCAGGCACTAATGTGCCTGGGTTCCGGGTGCAGGCGATCACACTGTGGTCGAGGGGCCGGGCTGTGGTGCCATTGACTTCAATGCACCGCCCCTGAACGCAGGTGTTTTTTCGTTGGTAGATCTCATTGAGCTCGTCATTTGAAAAGTAGATCTCCAGTCGAAAAATTGTGGGCACCCCTGGTCTAGAGGAACAGCACTGAGAGTGCATAAACATTCAATATACCACTCAAGCCTTGAGATCTTTAGCCTTTTTTTTAGGACAGGCAGTTTGCTCATCTAGTTAATGAAATCTGACAGCACAGTAGAGACATGTTTAATTATTGTAAATATCATATAGAAAGGGGATTTTTCGAAGTAGGATTTTTAATTTCTGGAGTTTTCAGAGAAGAGCATTTAAAAATGTAAGTAGCAATTTTTAAATATTTTTTAGTAATGCTGTATGACTGGCTGGAAACAAAACAAATATAAAGTATGTTTTATCCCAATTTGGCTGCAGAAGTAATGCAGCAACATTGATAAATGTACATAGCTGCCTTTTATGTGAATTTCCCTGTAAAGTTGCACAATCTATCATAAATCACTGCATCTAAAGCTTGATCATCTAATTTCTTATAGTAAGGTGATGTTGCTACAGGTCCCTTCTTTAACTGCCTCCGGGCCGGCCGTAGTAGAAAAACGGCCGGCCCGGAGCTCTCTAGATCTGAGCGGGTGTCTTTAGACGTCCGCTCATACACGCCCCCTCGCGCGCGCGAGCTGGAAATTGACGTTTTTTAAAAACAGGCAGCGATGCCTGATACCATACAAGCGATCCGCCGGCTTTAGAGCCCCGGGATCAGCATGTCGGCTGTGTCACGGGGGATCAGAGAGAGCTCGGTACACGAGCTCCCTCCGGTCCCCTCTCCTCTGCAAGAATGCGGAAGTGTTGTATAATACATCACTTCCGCATTCTTGTGTCACTCTCCAGCTTCAGAAGCTGGAAAGAAGCTGATGGAGCAGATCTCTGCTTCATCAGCTTCTTTTGGGGGGTCCTAGGTGACATTAGGGGTCTTGGAGACCCCTGATGTCTCCATAAAGAGGACCTGTCACATATTTTGCTATCACATAGGGGGGTTTTATTAGCCCCCGTATGTGATAGCAATAAAGTTTAGTGAAAAAAAAAAAAAGAAAAAAATTTAAGCCCCCCCCCAAAATTTTAAGTTACACATAAAAAATAATTAAAGAAAAAAAAAATTTTTTAAAGTCCCCACCCATACATACACGCATGCAAACATGCGTCGGGGGCGCATACGTGCAAAAAAGACGATTGCGCCCATTACGCCGCACATGTTACATATCGCCGCGAACGTCGCAGTGAGAGCAATAAGTCTAGGGCCATCAATCACTGATAACACTAAACTGATGAGCGGTAAAAGCTTTTAAAGTGTCGCCTATGGCCAATTTTGGGTATGGTAGTTTTCTGCGATTTCGCGGGTGCGCGCAATTTTAAAGCTTGACATGTTTGGTGTCTATTTACCCGACGTGACCCGATCTTTTATATTTTACCAAAAAACTGGTTAATAATAAATGTTTCCTAACATAAGGTAAAAAAAGCCTTTTTTTCCCCAAAATTTTCTGTAATTTTTCCTAATTATAATAAAAAATAAAAACCCCAGTGGTGATTAAATACCACCAAAAGAAAGCTCTATCTGTCCCAAAAAAATGGTATAAAATTCATTTCAGTACAGCGTTGCATGACGGAATAAACGTCAGTCAAAGTACTGCAGCGCTGAACACTGAAAAATGGCCTGGCCAGGAAGGGGGTCTAAACACCTGGTCTTGAAGTGGTTAATAGTCTGTTGTCACCATTTCCATTGCTATGCTTGATGTGCAAGGCAGAGGTGTCATAGATGCACACTATTTTATTACAGAAGAGCCCCAAACTTCTATCTAGTCATGCCATGCTTACCCAGCCTACCACTACCCAGCATTGCCTGATCCTGCCCAGCACTGGCCACAGTCATTGATTTTGACAGCACTGTCATATTTCCTGTGAATGTACTGTTATCCTAGCTAGATTACAATTTGTGATCTTTGTGCCTATATTTCTACTAGGTCGAATGTAAGCAAATGTTCTTAAAAATATTTATATATTTCTTATGTTAATTTTCTCCTCTCTTGTAATAACTTAGTAGTAAAGAACTCCAGGCAGAATGGTTCTTAAACCTTGCAGTGGGGTTACCCCTGCACTGCAAGGGTTACATGCTTTGTGTTTAGTTGCAAATTTTTTTTTTGTACCCACCTGATCCTCAGAGCCGGCTTGCCCTTTGACCGGCCCCACACAAATAAGCACTACAATGTGGAGGTTGCCAGACTGCAAGGGTTATGTAAAAGTTCTGCTCGGAGTTCTGTTTAACATTTAACCATTAATCCACCCATTACATTATTGCTAGCTTGTATCTGAGTAGTCACATTTTTAAACAGCCTTAATGAAAATTAGCTTGATATTTATTTTATCATGGTCATCGTAAGTGGTGAACAATACGGGACAAGTGGTGCAGGGTAAGCAGTGTTGGAAGAGGGTTGCAGGGGTGAGCAGTAGAGGGTGGCGATGGTGCAGGAGTGAGGCTGTTACCACAACACGCCTCTAAGTAGTTGTGGCCAAAGAATTCATGGGGGATGTAGTAGTTTATTATGGGAGATACAGAAGATGGCACAACCCTTGAAAATGATTTGCTAGCCATGCATAATTCTTCCTATGATACGTACTGGATTATTTTGCAAGGATGTGCAGATGCCAAGGGTGGACTATATATATTTAGATTTTTCTGAGGTAAGAGTCAATTTTAAGATAAAACTTAGAGATGAGATTAAATACCTAAACAGTCAAATCAGCTGGTAAATACCTAAACGGTCAAATCTGCCTTTTAGTTGCACTTTAATTTGTATGCAAAGCCAAAATGTTTTTTTGTTTTGTTAGGGTAACAACCCCTATCAGGGTTTTTTTTTTTTTTTTTTTGCTGGCTGGGGAGATTTCCTTTCACTTCCTTTCATGGAAATGAACCAGGAAATGAAAGGAAATATCTCCAAAATGAATGTAATTTGTATCTTAGCGAGTCCTCATAGGAACATTATGTCCTTAGCGGAGGTTGTTTCCTAACTTGCGGGTCTGATGACAGCTCAAAAGTTTTAGATTTTCCCTCCACTTTCTGACTTGTTAACAGGGATGTGTGTGGCCTTTTTTTGTCCTGGTGACCACTATTAACATTTAGTGATGTGCTTGGGCTTGGTTCGAACAGTTAAACTAAGCCTGTACAAAACATCAGTGACAATACCCCCTGCCTAGCTCAGTCATTAGTGGCCGGGGTATTCCATTGCCTTGTTTGGGAAATATCCTAGCTTCAACTGATTGGGCCGGGAGGGGATTGTGTCACTGACTGTTTTGTGTGGGCTTGGGTGAACTCTGTTAACACTAAGCCCAAGCACATCGCTACTTGTTAACAGTGGTCACCAGGACAAGTAAAGGGGCGAATCTCCCAAACCAGCATATTAGACTTGACAAAGGTCTAATACTTCCCTACTCTATCCAAAACTATAAAAAAAAAAAAAATTGCTATTGGATACACTTTACTTCATTTTATTGTATGGCATATAATCTGTCGTTTGAGCAAAGACACAGACCGGGGATGGAGTTATACTTCACTTCTGAATTGCTCTATTTTACCCTTTGTTCAGACCTGCTATACATTTGACTCTGTTCCTATAGCTGACCGCCACTTAGTATCCTTATTATGTATTACCTATTCCATCCACAATACTCCCAACAGTCCAATTACAGTAAAAATCCAGTTATCCGGCACCCATGGAGATTATTAGATGCCGGATAACTGTAGTTTCTAAATTAACCTCCCTGCGGCTCCATTCATCTGCTGCCTAGATTACGCAGCTGGCAGGTGAATAGATGCAGTGGGCGAGAGCAATAGCCAATAGCAGGCTGGTTATTGCACCCGCCCACTGAACAGAGGAGTGGACCTGCTATTGACTATTTGTAATTGCAATAGCCAATAGTAGGCTGGCCATTGCTCCCTATTGTTTAGCAGCCGACTGCGGAATCTAGCCACCGGCCGGCAGCAAGATGTACACAGAGAATTTTGTTAGCTTAAATGCTAGATAATGGAGAGTTTACTGTATACATAATAGAACACCTACATCAAATGCTTGTTATTACACATTTCAGTTTAATACTCTTATACATTATATATCATGTCCATTTCTCCCTTTTTTTGTTAAATTCTTTATTTGTACACGCATAGGAACACAGTACAGACATGTAAAACTGTCAGAAGCATCCATATATAGGAGTTCACTTTGTGAGCCATGCCTGGCCTGGCCTTGCCCTATCATCCACACATATGGTGAAATCATTAATCTGCACTGGAGCTCAATATGCATTTTCACTTTTTCTCAGGAAAACAAAAAGACAGAACAAGACGACATCAGGGGGGGTTGGGGTAGACAATAGGTCCCAGTGCCCGGGCGCAGCTTCCCAGCCGCTCATATAATTTATCTCACCTGGCTATGTTGGTACTCCTACAGGGGAGCCCACTGCCGAAGCGCTACTCCGGATTGACCTGAGGGAACTCAGCCGAGTCCAGAAACTGATACCAGGCAGCCCAAGTGCAGAAAAACTTATGCTGAGTTTTATGTATTGTGGATGTCAAATCCTCCCATCAGTTTGATCTCCTCCACTCCCAGCACCCACATCTCCACCGAGGGAGCTCGGAGATTGTCTCCATAATGCTGGAATGCACGCCCTCGCTGCGTTCCATTGCACCCTTTCTAAAACCATTTCATAGCATTTACCAGCACAATCACTTCGCCACCTACTTTCATAGCTGCCCCACTGTGTCCAAATGATTCAAATGTTGAGGTTCAAGTTGTTTCTCGGGAAGTAAAGGAAGGGTTGATTTATTAGCATGTAAAGCAAATATGTTGCGCTCAGTCTATGTGAACCAACTACACACTAAAGTGTTAATAAACAAATCTGTGTAAAATTACGACAATTCGTGTGAAAAAATATTGATACAAGTGAATTATTTACATATGACTAGAAGGTTCAACACACAAACATAATAAGAATAATAAAAATCAACACTGGAACCTTCAGAATTAGTGCCAGTGATCAACCTCATTAGTTCGGCATGTATACCTCAAACATGCGAACCTCTGGCTTGCGATGTAGTAAAACAACACAGAAAACTTAAATTTAAACCGTGATATTAATTCAACTGTGAACAAACTTTGAGAAGGAAGAAGGGGCTATGTGGTGGCCCTCCAATCCTCCTAAAAAAAACGTGCAAATAAATCAAAACTCTAAAATAATAACAGCAAAGAAACTGACATTTCAAGGGGCATGTATCCTTACATGCATATCCCACGAACAGCACTTAAGGAAGGGCAACTTCCCTCTCTCAGTGACACTTGATCAATCTGTCCGGCAGTCCTCCAAACATTCACTGACAGTTCCCCAAGAGGGTCTCCTTGTTAAGTTCTGGTTTTCCAACCTCTTCTAATGTCTCCTTGTCAAATACCGGCGTGGATCTCTCCTTCTCCTTCGGTCACCTGATCCCTCGCCGCCCGGAATGGCAGCGTTCACCTAATGGTGTCCCACAGGGAAAAATTGAAGGAGACAAAGAGGAGGCTATCTAAGTGCAGTAACACAAATATTTATTTTGTAAAAGAAATCAAATGCACTTATGGAAACAACGAAAAAATCGAGCTTTTGAGCGTTAGCAGCACTCAGCTAAGAGAGATGGAGGCAGGTTTTCCTTTGACATGTTTCGTTCAATGACTTTCTCAAAAAGGAATCCTGTCCTTTTTTTAACGGAAAAAAAAAAGGTCAAACGTATTCCTCAGCAGGGGTGTGGAAATTTAAAAAAAAAACCTACTTGTCCAAGAGCTAAAGCGGGGGCCAAATCTACTTGTCCCAATAAAAAAAATGGTTTTAATCAAAACTAAGGATTCACCAATACCGGTTTTTCGGTATCGAGTACCGATTTTTTTGCTTTCGGATCTCGCCGACACTGAATACTAATACCGGTGCTTCCGCTGGCATGGAGCAGGCTTCCCTGGTAATCAGGAAGACGGGCAGCAGGTAATGATCCCGCCCAGGCTCCTGATTGCCACGGAAGCCGGCTCCATGTTGTTTGGCCTGCTTGATTGTGATTGGCCGGGAAACCTGCTTTCTGGTCAATACTGCTTCCTGGCGAGTAATGACCTAATTGACCGGGAAACTGGCTCGATGCTGATTGGCCAGGAAGCCGGCTTTCCAGCCAATCGGCAAGGAGCCGGCTTTCCGGACAATCAGAAAACCAGGAGGCGTGTCATTACTTGCCGCACGGCTTCCTGATTGCACGGGAAGCTGGCTCCATGTTCCCCTACGGCACTGCCAGTCAGAGGACATTTTCATCTGGCCCAAAGTTCCAATATCAGGGAAGTTAATGGAGCATTTGGGTGAGTATGAGCCCAAATACTCGGTATTGGCACCAATACTAGTGTCGGTGCACCCCTAATCAAAACATATTTGACTGTGCTAAATAGCGCTTCTCACTGGTCAGCGCAGTCATCTGACCACGTTGACCAATGAGTGCTTGCAATTTGCGAGCAAAATTCAAGGAGGGGAGGGATTGTTCGCCGAAAGGTAAGTATAGCCAGGAGGGTGGCGGTTTGGGAGAGACGGGGCCAGATTTCATCGGGTAATTAAGGCTCCATGGCTGAGCCGTTGTGCCGCAGTTTTCGGGCACCCCGAAAACTACGGCGGGGGTGCGGGCAGAAACGATCGGCGCTGCTCAAATTGATACAAGTGGTCTGATCAGATCACTTGTACTAAACGAACGGCGGCGGCTCCACAATGTACATTCAGCTCTGCTTGTCTGGAGCCGGTACATAAAAACTACTTGTCCGGCGCCCGAAACTGCGTGTCCCGGGCGTCTGGCAATAGGAATTCCACACCCCTGCACAGTAAACGTTTTAACCATTAGACTAAAGCTTTAGTGTAGGCCAGGGGCGGCCACAATTTTTCGGGCGTGGCTGCGGTGCCATTTACTTCAATGCAACCCCACGCCTCCTCCCGCGCCTGAACGCAGGGAGTCGGCCGGCTTGCATTCCAGTGCGTTCTAGAGGCCGAACACTGGAAGGCAGACTTTGTGGTGTGAACCGGCCCTCTATCTTGGCTCTCTCCCCTGTTTCTATCTGCTGTCTCTTTTCTCTCTCTGCTGTCTCTTCTCTCACTTTCTCTGCTGTCTCTCCCCTGTCTGTCGTTTCTTACCTCCACTGCAGCAGCTTCCCAGGTCTCCTCTCGTGCGCCGGCGTCCTGTCCTCCTGCGGTGTTTGTGTGGCCGAATGTTGCACAAATTTCATTTTAATTTCATTTTTTTACTGTTGACGGGGGGTTCGGGGAGCTTTGGGGAAATATCAGAAGTTTAAACAGTCTCCTGATATTTTCCTTTTAAAATAGAAAAAGAAATTGAGGACACAGTCCTCAATCTCCTTTTTCTGCAGCATCTGTTCTAAATGATTGGAAAGTACAGAGGCTTCCCTTTCATTCAGAAAATATTTACTATCATCCAGTTTCTGAATGGGGAGAAGCCTCTGTACAGAGTGCTACTCCCCATTGAGAAACTCATGAATGAACAGGAAGTTATGTAAAGCACTTCCTGTTCATTCATAACATCATAGTACTATGTGTCTCCAGTTATGTACAAACACTGATCAGTGATCAGCTGATCGCTCCATTGTTTGCTCTGCACAGAAGATCGGAACATATCACTGATCACTGCCACGCACATAGCTCGGCCTGCAGCTTCTATGGATCCCTGCTGCTCTGCCTGTATGCAGTGGGAATCCGAGGAGAAGTGAAGGAAGCCCTGAAGCTGGTGGGGGGTGAGGGAGGGTCTGGGGCGGAGGAGGGAGCCGCTGTCACAGCAGCATGGCCGAGCGGTGAGTAGAGAGAGCCGCCGGCTGTCAGATCCTGGCCGAGCAGCTCTCTCTCTCCTCACCTCTCAGCCATGCAGCTGTGACAGCGGCTCCCTCCCCACGCTGCTGGCTGCAGCGCTTCCCTCACTTCCCCTCGGATCTCCGCTGCATACAGCAGCGGGGATCCAGAGGAGAAGCCCCACGGCGGGAGTGTACCAGTGTTCGCTTTGCGATCGACCTAATTGGTCACCCCTGGTGTAGTCCAAAACACAACACACCATCAACAAGGGCACCATCCCCACGAAGTATGGTAGTGGCAACATTATGCTGTAGCAATGCTTCTCTATAGTAGGCCTTAGAATGCTCATACAGGGTGGAATTAGTGCAGCAAAATGAAGGGAAATCCTGGAGGAAAACCTAATGCAGTTTGCAAGAACCCAGAACGTAGAGAGGTTTGTCTTCCAGCGAGATAATGATCCCCAAGCATAATGCCCAAACTACACAAGAATTCCATAAAAACAACAATGTTAAAGTCCTCGAATTGTGCCCAGATCCCAAACCAATATAGACAATTTGTGGCTGGAAGGCTGTTTGCTCCTGATCCCCAGGCAACCTGGCAAAGCTTGAGTAGTTGTGCAAAGAGACTTCAAGAAATATTGCAGTGTCCAACACTGATAGAGGCCAATCCGCACAGACTCGAGGCTGTAATTGCTGCCAGAGGTCCAAGTACCCAGATAGCAAGCAGTTGAGCTGCAAGTTTGAAAATGACTTGCTAAACTATTGCAGACTTGACAATCTTCACAATTTTGTTGCACAATTACAGCAAGTCTGCATTGCAAGTCTCCATATCAACGTGCTTTGCAAAAGTGCTGTACACTTGCAGAGCTCTTGCTAAGACCTGCAGGGCTCTTGCTGTAGACTTGCCAAGCAAATTTGCTACAAATTCAAAAAGTGTCAACTAGAACTTGTGCTGCATGTGTTCTGCAAGTCTACAACTTGCCAGGAATGTGTGCCACAAGTTAACAAAATTACAATTTAACCCCCGACACAAGTTTGTGGCAAGTTATCCTTGCTATCTGGGTACTTAAATGGGTGTATACTTATGCAGTAAGCTGTTTTTTTTTTTTTTCTTCATTGTCATTTATTTAAATCAGTTTGCCGAGATCCACTGTGATTTAATGATCTATGACAATAATGATGAGATTGTAAAGCACAGATCAGTAAGGTAAGTAATATGACTAAATAAAATTCAAAAAGGGATAGGATTTTTTTTATTGTGCTTAAAGGAAGTAAAACAAAAGTAATATTTTTGTTATTGTATTCCCTTGGTAGTGCTGACTGGAGTCTGTTACGCCAGTCAGCACTGGAGGATCGGACAGGGGAACTATGAGGCTGAGTGATTTTCACTACCTCATATTTCTCCTTTAAACATTACTCAGCATGCATGAGCATAACAGAAAAAATATATCTGATGCTAGGTCTGCTTTAGGGTTCATAGTTCTCCTTTAATGCACATTGTGCGTGTAAGAGATTTCTGCTGCCTGGCAACACAATATGGCACACAGTGGAATAGCGGCAGCACTCAACACGCACACACAATGTCCTTTGCGTTTATTTGCATGCAGATGGCGAGGGCAGCAGGGTTGGTTTTACTTTTTTTTATTTTATTTTCTACTTTATCACTTTTATTTTTAAAATTTTTATATATTTT
>NW_017306606.1:377482-400683 GCF_000935625.1 Nanorana parkeri
ATTTTATATATATTTATATTTCAATATATTTTTACTTTTTTTTTCACTTCATTTTATTCCTATCACATAGGTGCTTTAAAAGTCCCTATATGATCATTTGGAGGTGACAGGTTCTCTTTATGGAACCTGTCCTCCAACACAGAACAGATGTTCTGTCCAGTTCCTGACAGCTGAGACAGGTGGTGCCGTGATTACAGTGCTCTGGTCTCAGTGATCACACAGAGTAGACAAACAACTGATGTTCTTCGTCTGCTCTACAGGCTCTATGGTGAGCTCATGTGCCGGGGACCCTGAAAACCACGGCAAACCACAATCATGAATGAACAGGAGGTGATGTAGATCACTTCCCATTCATTCATAACTGGACATAGTAAGTACACTATGTCCAGTTATTTACAAACACTCACCGTTCAGCTGATTGGTGAGTGTTGGTACCCACTCTCCATCCTGAATCTGCTGTCACAGGAGGGGGGCGGGCAGTGGGGGAGGAGAGATCTGCCTCCTGTGACCGATCAGAGCACTCTCCTCCAAACACTGCTCTCCATCCTGATACAGGAGGCAGAGCTTGGAGGTGTGGGAGGAGAGCTCCGCCTCCTTGACAGATCACAGCTGTCACCGCCGCACTGCTCGGCATCCGGACAGGAGGCGGAGCCGGCAGGTGTGGAGGAGAACTCTGCCTCCTGTCACTGTCCTTTCACTGCCCCAGACTGCTCTCCATTCTGACACAGGAGGTCTAGCCGGGAGGTGAGGGAGGAGAGCTGCAACAATTATATCTGTCACCGTGCAGCACCGCACTCCATCCTGAAAGCTTTAATCCTCCCCCCCCCACTGGGCACTGCATCAGAAAGCACACAGGGCTCCGCCCAGTGGGGAGGAGAGAAGCTAGAATGGACGGAATTTTCGGCCATCATGGCACTTTCGGCAAATGGCCAAAAGTGCAATTTTCGGCCGAAATTTTGGTGCATCCCTAATAAATAAATATATATATATCAATCACACACAATGCATAAAATCAGTATTTTTTATAACATTATCTGAGGCTAATCTTTTCTACTTGTTTAAAAGCATTGCAGATACTATACATCCCTAACTGGATGTCTTTAATGTGTCATGTATTGGCTGATGTATACGCCATATGTGCTGATCTGACCTAAGGTAATTTAGTGCAGCAGAATGAGAAGCGAGAGGTCAGAGGATTGAGCTGCGTCATTCTTTCATCTCATTAATCACTCTTATTGTACATGAGCAGTTTAAATGGTGAGTCCCTAGCTGCAGCCAGAGAAGCTCAGTAATTACAGTAAGTGCATGAAAGCCTGCTAATCATAAACAACTTTTATAGGTTGCTGCTCTCTTAGTTAATGTTTTGTTGGTGTTTTTTCCCAGCAAAGCCATTTTAAAGGACTTCGAACTCAAACCCCACAGTTTTATGGACTATTTATAATACCGATTCTAAAGATTTTTTTATCCAGTACTTCAACGAGTTCACTTTCAGAGAGAGACATGGTTTCTTGCAGTTGTTCAGTTCATATCATGACATTTGTAATATGTAACAGTATTTTACAGAAATGATTCCCAATTTTATATAAAATGTCCTTGCTGCCTTTTATGTATAACAAAACATTTTTTTGTTGTTGAATAGGTTAGACCAGTGGTGGCGAACCTTGGCACTCCAGCTGTTTTGGAACTACAAGTCCCATGAGACATTGCAAGGCTCCGACAGCCACAGACATAACTCCCAGAGGCAGATGCATGTTGGGATTTTTAGTTTTGGCACAGCTGGAGTGCCAAGGTTCGCCACCACTGGGTTAGACCCTCCTCAAGCTTTTATTCCCATCTGTGTCCCCACTGGGAAGACTCACCCTTGCTATTTGTTCTGGTTACCATTATCACCAAGACAGAAAGTAAGTGGAAGGGCTACATTTTGGAGTTGTCATGAAAGCAAGAGGGGAAGAGAAATCTTCTAATGGGGACAAATGCTCTCGTGACAACTTTCTAGGATGGGAATACCTCTTCTTTTTTTTGTGTGGAATATTTCAAGTTGTGTCTCTGGGACAGGAAGTGGAGTGAACTCTCAACCTATTAGAGTAGATGTTTTACATACTGGGACCTCATAGGGATTCAACTCCTTTATCTGGGGCTCAGGGCAGACAATGTGGCGGTGCTCCCTAAGGGCGGAACAGCAAGATCTCACCCCCTTGGGAATTCTAAGCATGGTCCAGCTTGGCCTAACCAGGATACAGTCCCACTATTGAGACCACATGCTAGCTACACCCCTCTGCAGACCTCTGTCCTGCAGGAATTAGGACAGTCCAGGCCAGGTTCCATAATAAACGAAGCATAATTACTGAACAACAGGTACTTTGGAGGCAGATGTTACTTCACAAACATCTCTAAAGGCACAGAATGTTTGTACAGATAGTTAATCAATGAAAAGTGCTTCTGAGGTGGGGACCAGGTTCCAGAAATAAGTGCTTCTAATTGGTCAATGTGGTCATGTGACCATGCTGACCAATGCGGAACTGGAAAGTCCAATGTACAGATAGTTACACTGGTTGATGGAGAATTTAGACAAGCAAGTGGCGGGGTGCTGTCAGTAAGTTCAAAGTAATTTTTTTTCACATTGTAGGTTTCTCTGAATTTTCCTACATTGGGGATGAATGTTTTTTTTGTTGGTTTTTTTTTCCTCGGCTAGCTCTACATTTGTTTTAGGTAACTGAGAAATAGCTGCGATTTTCACAATGAGAATTCCAGTCTTTACAAATAATCAATACTCGCAGCAGTATTACTCAGTGATGTTTCCCTACTATGACAGGCTTCATCATGAGTTGATGAGGGCCAGACTTGTAATGAAATTTCTAGTTGGGGAAAAACTGTTAGGATCGGCTTGTAGTGTAATTTGTCTACAGCATCTTAAAAGTGACAACTGTAATGTTTGATTTAAATAATCTTGTACGATTACAGTGGTACCTCGGTAAACCAGTTGCCGTCTGCCCGTTGAAAAAAAACGGACGGACGGCACTACTCCGTTAGCATTTTCTTTCTGCTCGCGTGCGCGCACGGGCAGAAAAAACCTGTGCAATGCATAGAGCCGTTACCGGCTGTTTAACATATACCCGATCGGTGGCTCTATAGCCAGCCGATCGTGTATATGTGCTGGTGTGCCCCCCCCTCGCCTGCTGCCGCCGCCCCCCCCTCCTAACCACTCACCTTCAATCCCGGGATCCGCTAGCCCATCTGCGGCCTTGGACCGGCTCGGGAGGGCGTCAGAAGGAAGAGGGAGGGAGTTGAGCTCCTTGCTGATCTCCCTCCTGGCTGTGAATGCAGACGTGATGTGTATTACATCACTTCCGCATTCACCTGTCAGTCATCTGGCTGCTATAGCCAGAGAAAAGAAGAAATCTGCTTCATCAGCTTCTTTTGGGGTGCCCAGGTGACATTAGGGGCCCTAGGGTTCCTAGAGACCCTAATGTCTCCATAAAGAGGACCTGTCAGTGTACCTGTGCTATTATATAGGGGGATTGTTATCCTCCTATATAATAGTGATAACAATAAGTGTAGAAAAAACATATATAAATAAAAAAAAGTAAAAGAACAAAAGTCCCCCGCCCCCACGTTTATGCACATATAAACGTAAATACGCATCCGGTGCACCAGCGCGTGAAAAGGACAATTGCGCTACACACGTTACATATCGCCACGAAAGTCGCAGTGAGAGCAATCAATTTAGGGCCATCAATCACTGATAACACTAAATTGATGAGCCGTAAAAGCTTTTGAAGCGTCGCCTATGGCCAATTTTGGATATTATTGTTTTTTGAGGTTTTGCGCACGCACGCAATTTTAAGGCTTGACATGTTTGGTGTCTTTTTACCCGACGTGACCCTGTCTTTTATATTTTCCCAAAAAATTGGGTAATAATAAATGTTTTATCATTTTAATATAGGGGAAACTGTTATTTTTGATTTATTTCGGTATTTTTTCCCTAATATAGTAAAAAATAAAAACCGCAGTGGTGATTAAATACCACCAAAAGAAAGCTCTATCTGTCCCTAAAAAATGGTATAAAATTAATTTCAGTACAGCATTGCATGACGGAATAAATGTCAGTGAAAGTACCGCAGCGCTGAATACTGAAAAATGGCCTGGATGGGAAGGGGGTTTAACACCGCGGACTTCAAGTGGTTAATGAACTTAATTGGTTCCGTGACTCTGGTCGCAAACCGAATCACATTTTCCCATAGGGTTCAATGTAAATCAGATTAATTCGTTCTGACTCCTACGAACGTGGTCGCGAACAGAATCACATTTTCCCATAGGGTTCAATGTTAAAGAGGTTAATCCGTTCTGAACCATATTGAAAAAAATTTTTTACCACAAAAATATGAAACAAAGCGCACAGTACAGTATAGTATCAAGAGAGTGAACACTAACCTTTCTTGGGTCGACTTCTGGCATAGAGGATGGAAAAGTGGGAGGGGAGGAGGTTATTGTTTGGAGGGAGCGTCCCCCTCCCTAAGGACATCGGGAGATCTCTAGAGCTGCAACAGTTAATCGATTTAGTCGATTAAAATCGACGATTGAAAACGTTGGCAACGTTTTAGATCGTCGATTCGTCGGCTATCGATTGATTTGCCTGTTCGGGGCTCCACATGCGGCCTGAGCCACACGTCACACGCTGCTCCCGCCCACCGCATAGGACGCTGAAGCCGCGCACGCTGCTGCTCTACTCATCGACGCGATCTCCCTCACTCGTCGCTGGCCCGCCGACAATCGAGGGCCCACCTTCTGCAAGCAAGTCAGTGGTGGAATAGGTGTACGGAGCTGCAGTGTGGAACAGGTGTGCGGGGATATAGTGGTGGATTAGGTGTATGGGGGTGCAGTGGTGGAATAGGTGTATGGGGGTGCAGTGTGGACCAGGTGTATAAGGGTGCAGTAGTGGAACAGGTGTCAGTGTGGAACAGCTGTGTGGAGAGGCAGTGGTGGAATAGGTGTATGGGGGTGCAGTGTGGACCAGGTGTATGGAGGTGCAGTGGTGGAACAGGTGTAAACCGAACTTAATAATCGGCCAACTAATCGATTATGAAAATAATCGTTAGCTGCAGCCCTAGAGATCTCCTTCAGTGGTTTCCTCTCTTCTTTGTCTCTTAGCTGCAGGGTCAATTTTGGCGAAAAATCTGTCTAATGTCACTTGTTTTCTCCTGCATTGCAGAACCCTCCGGAAATGAGAGACCATGTTGTCATTCATCAGATTCAAGACTCTGTTCGTCACAGTTATGTTGGGGTGGTGCTTCTCAAAGAAATCCTGGCACTCATTCCATTTTTCCATTATGGATGTTATCACATCACGGCTAACCTCCTCCCTTTCTTCCTCGGTGGAATGCTCCTCAACAAGTGTCTTCTGCTGCTCACTCTGGAGTTCAGCAAGTTCTTGCGTCGTCAGCTCCTCCTTATGGTCCTCAACAAGCTCCTCTATGTCTGCACCATCGATGTCCAGACCAATAGTCTTGCCCATGGACACAATCTCCTCCACTACCTCTTTCGTGTCACGTTCAGTACTGGCCATAGTTTCCTCCAGGCTGAGTTCAAGGTCCGGTACGTGACATCTTCCCATGCTTTGTCAATGAGGTTAATTCAGTGGACGACATTTAAATGTTTCTTCCAGAATTCTTTCAGAATCAGACGTCTCTTCAGTGACATTAAAAAACTTGGTGAAGAGCGCCGTTGTGTACAGCTTCTTCAAGTTGCAGATCACTTGCTGGTCCATGGGTGCAGAACAGGTGTCGTGTTGGGGGGGGGGGGGGGGAGGAACTTGACCTTTTATGAAGTCATATTCAGCGTCCATATCATCCACCAAGGTTGGAGGGTGTGCCGGGGCATTGTCCATCAGAAGAAGGCACCTCTCAGGCAGTTGGTTGTCAGAAAGATATTTTTTGACTGTGGGTGCGAACACCTCGTGCAGCCATTTCATGAACAATTGGCTTGTGACCCAAGCTTTCGCATTGGCCCTCCACATGACAGGCAGTCTGGCCTTGTTCACATTCTGTTCCTTGAATGCACGAGGGGTCTGGGAATGGTACACCAGTAGTGGCTTAATCTTCAGATCGGCGCTTGCGTTCGCACACATCAAAAGGATCAATCTGTCCTTAATGGGCTCGTGCCCCGGCAGTGCCTTTTCCTCCTGCGTGATATAGGTTCTGTTCCGCAGCTTCTTCCAAAAGAGCCCTGTTTCATCGCAGTTGAACACTTGTGGATCGACGTATCCTTCTGCCTTCATGAATTCCGCAAAGTCTTTCTTGTAGGCTTCTGCAGCGGCCTTGTCAGAACTGGAAGCCTCACCATGTCTTATCACACTGTGGATGCCACTTCTCTTGCGGAATTTTTCAAACCACCCTCTACTGGCTTTAAATTCATCACTAGATGAACTTGTGGAGGGGTTTTGCTGCAGCAAATCACTGTGCAATTTCCTGGCTTTTTCACAGATCATAGCTTCACTAACACTATCACCTGCCAGCTGTTTCTCATTCAACCACACTAACAAATGTTTTTCCACCTCTGGAAAAACCTCTGCTTGTTTAACATGGTTACTCCTTTTGCCACATCAGCTGCTTTGATGGCATCTTTATTCTTCAAAATAGTCGAGATGGTCGACTTCGCCATCTTGTATTCCGAGGTCAGATCAGTCACACGAATACCAAGATCATGCTTTTCTACAATTTCCTTCAATTCAATGGTCATTTTCTTTGAAACCTTCTTGTTTGTTACTATTCTTGCTCTGCACTTTCTTTTTACCACCATTCTTGCTCTGCACATCCTTGTCACCTTCGATAACGCTCTGCACATTCTTGTCACCTTCGATAACGCTCTGCACATCCTTGTCACCTTCATTAACGCTCTGCGCATCCTTGTCACCTTCATTAACGCTCTGCGCATCCTTGTCACCTTCATTAACGCTCTGCGCATTCTTGTCACCTTCATTAATGCTCTGCACATTCTTGTCACCTCCTCTGCGCTTTCTTTTTCCCACCACGCTTGCTCTGCACTTTCTTGGGAGCCATGCTGGATTGAATACAGTAATACTGTACAGTACTGTGGTACAAAGCATACAAAAATGCTTCACAGTAAGTATCCACAGCCCTGCCTGCGACCGCAATCTCGAGTACAGGAAGCCACGACCATGTGTCAGAGCAGGGAAGATGGCCGTGGTCGTGTTCGTCACCTGAAGCAGAGTTCGCGAACGGGGGCAAAATTTTGACAAACTTCCTGGTCGCGAACCCAATTGTTCGTGAACAGAGGCGTTAGTGAGCCGAGGTACCACTGTATTAAAAAAAAAAGTTTTTCTAACAATGTTACTAAAATAAACGGAAAATGTTCTTAGTATACCTCTGAAAATCTGAATAACTGAACAATAATGATTTAAAATAAACTACTTGATGGTTTTGTCTTAGGTAATTATCTTAAACTCTGGTAAACAATGGTGTATTTGTGAGGATGTATGCTTACATAATATAATTAGTACATTTAGAAAAAAAAAATTAAAATGCTGACATGAAATATTTCACAAAATGGCATTTTATCCCTGCTAAATAAAAATGATTGACCTTATCTCTATGGACTCGGTGTCTTTTTTTTCAACCTGACTTTCTCTTTCATCCTATGCAACTATACGGAAGAGCCCTGGGGCCATGCTAAAAAATATATGAAACATAATTCTGTGTTTAAAAGTCAGAATTCTGACTTTCAAACTCAGAATTCTGACTTTCAAACTCAGAATTCTGACTTTCAAACTCAGAATTCTGACTTTCAAACTCAGAATTCTGACTTTCAAACTCAGAATTTTGACTTTCAAACTCAGAATTTTGACTTTCAAACACAGAATTATGTTTCAAATTGTTTTTTAGCATGGCCCCAGGGCTCTTCCGCACAACTATGAGAATTGGTAATTCATAGTTTTAAAATTCTGATTATCCACATGTAGATTTGTCTGATGTGCAGAGAAGTGCACAATGAATTGTAGGATTCTCGACCGATTGGCAATATCTATGGAGTCTAAGGATTTGCTGCACACTTGGTTGTCTGTATTTTACAGAATTCACGCTTGGTTTTAAAGAGAATTTGTCTTGTTTGACCATCATTTTCAAAGGCAACTCGCCAATAATATTTAGCAAGATTGACTGACTAGTGTTTGCATACAACAAAAAATAGAGATTCCAATAACAAACAAGATTCACCCACTTGGCCATAATTTTCAAAGAAGATTCATCCAATTGGGTCAGGTTTTTAAGGAGGATTTGCCCTATTCACCCATCATTATCAAAGAGGATTTGCCCCTATGTGTAATGTGGTGGCTAATGGGTAAAGCTTGTTAATGGAATCTCTCTAGTATGTTATTTGTGTCTGCTGATGGGTGAATCTTGTTGAATTTAAATGTGGATCACTCATTTGAATGGGCTGCCTAACTCACCCAAATGCACCAGAATAGCTGCATGTAGCATTCTTGGCATTGCAGCACATGTTAGTGTCTCGCAAAGTGCATGGGGGGGCATTCATTGTGAATGGCACCGCATTATATCAACACATATTGCTACAGTGTGAATAGACCCAAAACTACACAGACTAATGCCATAATAGGCATTACATGTCAGGCTTCTGACCAATATTAACATTTCCCTGCATGTTATGGAGGGGAGGGGATGTTCTTCAGGCCTACCAAACTTCCTGTCCTAGAGTGACAGCGGTGCTCCTCCATAATTACAGAACAGTGAGTGAGCTAGTATTGTCACCAAATGCAGAAAATGTGTTACTGGCAAGATCTCAAGTTGAAAAGGGATTAAAAAAAACCCTGGAAAATAGAAACGAATAAAGCCAACAAATCTAAGGACTGGTAAGCTGCAATGTATTCATGTTTTTGTTATTGGGTTTAAATATGCTTTAAATAAAAATAGTTTTGTCTGTGCTCCTAGATATCCAAATGTTTTAAATGTCCTTGTTACAAAGGATAAAAGGTGTCTAGTTTTGTTTTAAATTGTAAGTATATTGTATAAGTAGATTGTCCTTTTAATAATCTTGCATCTTGCACTTAAGTCATGCAGGGTCATACATTTTACTTGTTCCCAGTGATGCTTTTGAATTTTGCTCTTGTGTAATTTTCATAATGGACAGCTTTATGACAGAAGTTATAGCTTCCCAAGAAAAAAAGCAGTATTAATACACATTTTAGTAGCCACATCACATTTACCAGCAGTGCTAATTTTGTTGAAATACTTTGTTGAACCCAGGCAAGAACTTAAAATATTTTCCATCATTGATCTCTTTTGCTAATATTCTTATTGAATTGCTAAAATAACTTTGCAGTCTTTTTCAGTGTTCTTAATAAGGTGCAGTATGACATAATGCTAGGAATAGTGTGAATGGAAAAAGTAAGCAGTGACAAGCTATGCACACTTGATAAACTAACCTTTTTTTTTTGTTCTCCAATTTGTGTAGTCATGGGATGCCTTTTTCCGCAAAGCAGATCCTGGAGCTATTGGTGAAGCCAATCCTGTCCAAAATGTCGATTTACAGAACAGAGCTTCGATTATTCGCAGTCATGGCCTTGCTATGGCAACAGCCAAAGCAGAGAAGCTAGTGGAGGACCATTTGGCAGTGCAGTCCTTAATTAGAGCCTACCAGGTATTTAATTTTTTTACCAAGGTATATGGAAAAATGAATCCCGAGTCTAGAAATAATGTTGAAAGTGTAGGATTACCCATTTTTGGATGGCATAAGGAAGGGATAAAACCCTTGTATAATTTTTTTTTTCTGTCTTTCATTTGAGGGTAATTGTCCTTCACGTCCTGCCCTGGAGATGCAATAGGAAGTGAAAGGAAATTTCTTCCAATGGAAGATAAATTTCCCTCGTAGACAGTTGTCAATGGAACAAGTGTCCCCTTTCGGAGATTTATGTTTACATCTTGTTGTTACGACAACTATTACATTTTTGATTTCCCAAAACTTTCTCTTTCAGAGACAGTGATCACCAAGACAAACAAAGTGGCTGAATCAACTCAGTAGGAACACAGGATGGAATGGAACTTAATGAAGCTCCTAATCCTTCTCTATTCTACTTTCCAAAACTGAAAAAGGTTTTGGCTGTACATTCACTTTAAAGAAACCAGAGCTAAATTACATTTTAAAATAACAATGTACTGATTAGGGCTGCAACAACTAATTGATTTAATCGATTATGAGAAGAGTTGGCAACTATTCTCATCATTGATTAGTTGGTTGAGAGAGAGAGAAAAAAAGAATGAATATTTATCTCCATAATGGAAGCTTCCATATTTTCGAGAGAAAAGCGGGAGAATGTTGTAATGCTTCCACTTTTTGAATTGGGAATCTTTGTATCAGAAATATTATAAAATAAATGTATATTCTTAAAACAATACAATCACTTTCCACTCCAAAACTCCAAATAGATCTACACATTGTTACCGTGGGCTATATATAATGTCCATTAAACTAAAACCATCCTTTTTAAGATCTTACTTTATTACAGCACTAGTCCCCAATGTGTATCTGCAGTCATCTGGATTTACACTCTTGAATTGTTATAGCAGTGCAACCCTATCTCTTAAATGTATGTAAAATCCAAACTTTTTTCAGTTTTCTTTAGAGTAGAGTTAAAACCCCTGCCAGGTACCTTTTTTATATTTAGTTGTTTGTGTCCTGTTAAGGTGATTTAATTTTACTTTCTGTCCCAAAGACACAACAGCAGTGAGAAAAACCTCTCCAAACAAGGAGAGGAGTATTCACCTCACAGTTGTTCCTAATGGAAGAATTGCCATCCCTTGGTGTCAACTCTAAAATTGAGGATTTTCCCCTCGTTTTCAGCACTAAGTACTTGCTAACCCTTCAACATTCTATTTAAGACTAAAAAAATGTTTTGCCTTTAAATACACTTTAGGTAATGTTATTGTTTACTTGTATTCTGTCTGTCAGAGCTCGGTAGTGAGACCATCCTATTTGTGTTTTTATAAATGTTCACAACACCATTAATATTATTTTGAACAGCAAAAAAGGCTAATGTCAGGTGCTAAAGAACATTTTCTCAACTCCCAAATTACACCTGTAAATCATAGCACTCCATTTAAATTGGTTTTAAAAAAATGTGTATATTGTCAGTAGTGGAATATAGTCCAAATATACAGATATTCTCGGAAATCCTTGTAGAGTCACACAGATCGCAATGAAGAATAACATCATAGTCAGTTTCAACCATAGACAATGGCCAGGTGTTTGACAGATTGTATCTTTTTCAGGGATTTCATGATAATCCTAATTTATAACTTTGTACAATGCTAAGTCAAAAAGCATAACAGCATATAGAGTGCATTGAAAAACGCATTCCCAACACCAAGGCAAAATAAAGGAAAACCCAAGGGTGTGGCAGCATTTCAGAAGACTATGGTCCCCCTTTCTTAAGCAGTCTAAACCACCTTTTCAGGAGCACTGAGTATTTCTGACAGTAATGACAGTTGAACAGAGTGGCTGGGGGAGGTTTGTGAAGGTGAGGAGGGTGATGAGGTGGACTTTCTACAAACCCTGTTTGTTTGACACGAATGGGCAAAGTGACAGACTCTTTTACCCCATCCCTTTTTCTGTATTAGCTGAACCCTCCTTGAGCCAGCTTCACTTGAGCTAGCTCTAGTAAAAGGTCTATTAAGCCCTCGTTCACACCTGAACGTTTTGTAGCGCGTTCTACGCTCGACGAACGCTCTACAAAACGCTCAAAAATATAAATCCCATTGTATTCAATGGTCTCGTTCCCACCTTGGCGTATTTCCGCCCGCCCTAACGCGCTACAAAACGGCCCACGCCTGAAAAGGTACATGTACTACTTTGGGCCGTTTTGTTGCGCGTTTCCATTGGGATACAGCCAAGTAGCCTTTGCGAATCGCGGTAAAAAAAACGCGCGACGGTCGCGCATATGCAGTACGCCTAGGTGTGAACGAGACCTTAAAGGCTTTCCTGTCGCTAGTTAAATAAGCGTAAAGTATAGAGTTAATGCTTAGCTGTCTTGCCACCTATGCTGCTGATGTTTGTTCAGTTGCAGAGCTTCGTATCCAACACTACTGGGAGTGTCAGATGCCTAGCCCTCCTCTGTCCACTATACTTTGTCTTATTGCAGTATACAATAGAATGCAGAAGAGGTTTCAGCCAGCTTAATTCTTCAAGAGATCAGCAGCATGGTGGGTGGGAGAGATAAATATTAAACCCTTTTCTTTACAGGAAGCCTTTTTTCAAATTGTAACAGGAATCACCAGCTCATCCTTCATACACTCATACCAGACTTTTGACAGAGGTTTATGATCCATGTGTTCCCCAAAGGAATATGTAACAATCCTGAAGTAAATCAGTACCACCATGTCCATTGTTTATTTATCTATTTAAAATCAATGCCAGTACACAGTTCATGTAAACAAGATAAGGCAGTTCAACCAAAAGGACTGACAAAGTTTGATGCAAACTCTTGAGGTTGAAGTGTGTTATAATGTTTATATGAATTGTGTGCTAGCATTACTGTGTTTACTAAATGGGCAAACAGACAATGGATTTTTACTCTGTGGTGGTGCTGAGCTACTTTGAAATGGTTACAGCCTTTTTTTTTTTCTGATGTCAGACATTGAGGTTGTTAAATGAACATAGACCTAGGATAGGCTGCTGTTAATTGCTTTATAGCCAACTGCCTGGCTCTTTTTGGTTTTATTCATGGCATGCTCTCAGCAGGTGCACAACTACAAGCAGTTTCAGCTACGTGCACTTATGCCAGCAACAAACACTGTGTCTGCTTGTACTGTCTTTTGTTGGCTATGGTTGTTTATGTCCATTGATTATATGCCCTTATGTAAAAAGTGACTGAAACACAATTGAAGAAGTGTTTGTGTTGCTTACTGTACCCAGTCTTTCAGACTCCATGTGTCCAAACCCCCAGATGCAGATTGTTTTCAAAAGAATCCACTAAGGGTCCAGGATTTCCCTCTCTTTTATACAGCTTAGGTAGACAAAGTAGCATACTACAGTAAAATATAAGAGAGATTTGCATATATCTTGAAACTAGACGCAATCCCAAACACAAATCTCCTATAAATGTTAACATGTTAATGAAATTTCAGGTTTTTCATCTTTTTAAATAAGCAGCTTTCAATAAAATAATACCTGGTAATCTTGCCATGAAGGTCCTTGTTTAGGCACTCCCTGGTATGGATAGAGCCTTCTCTTAATTGTACTCCTGCATGTACCTGGTTGCAACTGCTGGCAGCCCTACCAACAGACATTTTGCAAGCATGGCCCACTGTTGTTACGGTCAGGAAGCCAGCCAAGAGCAATAATGTTCTGATGACACAGCAATGAGTTCATATAGAAATCAAGGGACTGTAAAGAGGTTGGAGGAGATCATTAGCACTGAGATTTAATTTCAGCTGCACACTTGCTTCTGAATTATCTGTTGTAAGTTGGTTTTGAAATGGACTTAACACTGTCTGTAGGTATAAAAAAAAACTCTGTTCATTAGGGATGCACCGATACCATTTTTTTAAAGACCGAGTACGAGTACCGATACTTTTGATCAAGTACTCGCAGATACCAATTACCGATACTTTTTCTTAAAGGGACAGGTCACATTTTTTCTAAAGCAATACAAACTAATGCTTTAAGGTCACTTTCTTAATATTATGATTCATGAGATGACAAATGCTTCCCGGCCAATTAGAATGCCAGGCGCTGCGTCATTACGCGGCTTCCGGATTTGCTAGCTTCCTGACCAATCAGGAAGCCGGGCAGCAAGTCATTGCAAGTGACGAGAGAGCATGGAGCCGTTTCCTGGCCAATCAGGAAACCGGGCAGCGTGTAATGATGCGCTGCCCAGCTTCCTGATACAGTAAGTACTCGTGCTAGGTATCGGAGCATTTGGGTGAGTACGAGTACTCACCCAAATACTCGGTATCGGCACCGATACTAGTATCGGTGCATCCCTACTGTTCCCACATGTATGTGGATCCACATGCAGAGGCCACCATTTTCAAACATAAGGATGTTTGGTAAACTCACTACGCTACACGTAAGATATTATAAGAGTGTGTTTTAATGAGAAATATCAAATCATTTTGTACATATGTGACTATTGATCTTCTTGGAGCAACTGAAAATGGCTTTAATACTGTTTGCCCATTGTGGCATGCATGTCTATCTATCTATCTATCTATCTATCTATCTATCTATCTATCTATCTATCATTTCGTGAGGTGGACTGTGGCACCCTATGTGCTTAAAACGTATCTAAACCCAAAACCAGAAGACATCTTTTTTTCTATATACCACTTTACTTTCACTTTAATATTTACAGTAAATGGGATTCAAGTGCAGGAAAAGTAAAAAAGGATCATCACAATCGTCTTACATGCCAAAAAATTATTGGAATTGCAAAATTATTTTGTTAGTTTCATTTTTAATTTAGTTGTTTAATAGGAGTCTGCCTATCCTTATTGTTCTCCCCTGATCATGAAACTTTGTCTTCGTCCTCTGTACCCTGTAGATACTTTTAAAACTGAACTACAGTGTGCGGAAGCAATACAGCAGAACCACTGTCAACCTTTTCATTATCCTTTGTCCTGATCTGGGAATTTAGTCCCCACTTTTCTTTGATGGGTATCAGACCACACCGGAAGGGGAGGAGGGGATCTGCCCACCTCCTTTATATTTGAAGGTTGATGGCTGTCGGAAAAATTGAAAATAAGGGGACATTTCACAAGTAAATATGCCATAAAACACAATGCCACTGGTTACTCATATATACATACTGTGACCTGGGATCTTTAACCACACAGTCTTCAAGGTTGGAAACACCACACAACGATACAGTTTGTTCAAAATAAAGTAATTTGCCTTTTTATTGACAGGTCTGGTACAACAGGCAAAATAAACATAGGCAAACAAAAGTCCTTGCTCTACTGAGTGTTTTCAGAAAGGCACAACTAAATGCAGCAACTTGGCTTGTTCGTAAGGAAAACAATACAAATGGGTGCCGAAACCTTTCAAATTAAGTTTTAGTCCTTTTAAAGATGAGTCCTCTCAGTCTTGCAATGAAAAGTGTTGCAGTATTCCCTTACTGCTTCTGGTCTCTTCACTGTCCAGCTAGCTCTCCAATTAACTCCCCAGACTACCTGGTGCTGCTCATTAAATAAGGTGAGGAACTGGCTGGGCCAGGCAGAAATTTGGGACTGGCTTCTCTGAATGCTGTGCTACACGTAAAATGCATGGTGGAGCACTGTTGGGGAAATATAGACACCCTCTATTACCATGCCTTGGGTTCTGTCACATTACATACATATATTGTAAATGAGACAAACTCAACTTGTAGTGGGAGCGTTAAACCATGCACAACACAGGGTGGGACCCCCAGGAATAGTCCAAGCATGCTTGTCCTGTGCTTTTTATTCAGCAGGGCAACAAGCAGACCGTTTCAATGCAGGAGGGTTGTCAGCTTCTGACTCACAGGTTGCTGGTGCCCCCTAATAGGTTTCCCAAACAACCAGGTGTTGTAAGTTATGATTGATGTATGCCTGCAAGATATATTTGGGGTGTTTGTGGATGTATGCCTATGTGTTAAAGGTAACAAACTTCAGTCTTATGCTAACTAGGTCTTTTTTGTGATAAACATCCTGACCAGTTTGGCCTGTGATTAAAACTGTTTTCAGGGCGGTGTTGACTGTATACAATGGAAACATCTGTAGAGAGTTTTTGTCATGACTGGTTAGCTGCCACTAGTTGGAGGATGTACATAACTGATTATTTTATTTGATGTAACCTGGCAGCACATGCTAAGACTAATTAAGGAGGTTTGGCTATGGACCTAGGAAGCTCTACATACCCTCTGGGCTTCAGGACCCAGACAATAACTTAATAAGATCTGAGACAACAGAAAGCATGTTTTTTATTTAACAGGCACAAATCCTGGATCCCCTCACCATGTGTAGGCGAGAAACCTAGTTGTTGGCAATGGAGCTGGCTCCTGGTTCTTGGGTCAATACCTTTTGTCTTTCATGATTATGAGCCCTATTTTACTGCAGTCCCATGCTATGTATTATTCTCTATTCCCACAAATCAGTACTACTAATATAATTTCCATACCCACCTCAGAACCAAACTTAGGATAAAGGTCTTAACTTGCAATAACATCTACAGTAGATTTCTTTTAGTATTCATGTAAATTCACAGTCACCATTGTGATTCAGGAAATTGTGTAATAGATTTCACTGATTCTATTGCGTTGTTACATGTCTGGCTTTTCCTAAAGGCCTTCATTGAAAAGGCCAAATTAACCTGAACACAGCCATAAATCATTCCCCTGTGACTAATAGACTGATTTAATTTTCTGTCCTGTAGAACAGAAAGGATGTTTTCACTAATAGTACTGTGTCATTAATCCTTTGTATTTTTGTTATAGATCATTAGCATTTTATCGACTGACCAATAAATGTTGAAGTGAGCAACAGTAATCAGGACTGTACAGCTTCCAGAGTTTAGTTAGATTTAAACAGTCACCTAATTTTTTCTAATTAAATTATTCCCCAGTGGGACAAGAGGACTACTTTAACCTTGCCCCTTGTATTCCTCCTTAGACTTTCCTGCCCGTTGTCATCAAATGTAAGTTGCTGAGTCACGGTGATCAAGAGCTCTTACAATAGTAATGATTGTAGGTTACTATAAGCCTATTATAATGTCAACATAATATATGGAATTAAAGGGAAACTAAATGATTTTGGGCCTATTTTATATGTATCTATAACTGTTTTCATATCATTAAACAGCAACATATACAAATAAACATTTAAACCATGTCAAAGGATACACTGCAATCTTGACTTAAAGTAGTACTAAAGACAAGACACTTTTTTTTTCACTTAATCCATTCTCTGCATTAAGGCCTGGTTCACACCTGGGCATTTTACAGCGCGTTCCTACCCATGTGAAAACCAATGATTGCCTATGGGCATGGTTCCCACCTGGGCATTTTACAGCGTGTAGGAACGCGCTGCAAAACGCCCTACGCCCAAAGAAGTACAGGAGCTTCTTTGGGGCGTTTTGCCGCGTGTTGCCATCGGTATTCCTGAGTGTGGATCAGGGTTAACAAAGCGGTAACCCCGAGCTGTGTCTTTTGCGGCTGCCGACTTCTGGGTTCCGTCCCTTGCGAGCGGCAGTGTTGCAGGGGGGGCGGAGCGGGTGGGAAGTTTTTAATAAAGAAAATACTAAAAAAAATCATACCGCCAGTGAAACGCGCGTTTCACTGAACGAAAAAACGCGGAAAAACAAGCATAAAAAAAACGCTCAGGTGTGAACCCAGCCTAAGGTGCAAAAAGCCCAGTACCTTTCTGTGTTTCCCTGTCCCTCCCCTCCTCCCCCCTTACGTGTGCTCCCTTGTCACCACCACTAAGTCTGAAGATATGCTCCATTCCCGAACTTCCTGGTTGTGCGGGAGGGTACTGAGGGAAGAGGAGCGATTGGCTCCTTCTGCCGTCATTCAATCAGTTGGGAGGAGAGGAAGCCTGTAGCTGGCTAGCTGATGGAGACACCCCAACAGTTGTTGGGGGGAGTGGTTTGGGGATCAACTAGAGAATGAGGAAAGAAAAAAAGAACAGCAATATCATAAGCATGACCCTTCTAAACATAAACAAACATGACTGAATGATGTTTAGTTTGCTAAAGCACTGTGTATCATAAAAGGATGTGTTTTTCTTCTGTCAAATACTTGTTTGTAAAAAATGTTTTGACAAATTATGTGTTGTTTCTCAGTGATGCCAATCTCCTGCAGGCTCTTTGCAGCAACTTCATGTCTACATGCATTTACGTTAGCCATGGCTGCATGTCATTTTTCATTGTGCGTTTTCTGATTATGACATCCATGGACCATGCCTGCATAATATGTTTTGAAACAACCACATGCAGTCTACATCAAAGGCCAGAGTGGCATGATGACAATGCAGGAGCATAACTGGGAGACATGGGCAGGGTGTTATCATCCCATAACCCCAAGTGCTTAAACAAGGACTTTAATGGCATGGCAAAACAGTGGAACAGTTGAGATTCAAAGCCCTGAATGCACATACTGCAAGTACATTTACATTTGTTTACAGCCAGGCTATTTATCTACATATTTAATTATGTTGGAAAAAAATGATAAGCCAGTGGTTTTGTCCTTACTTGCAGATCAGAGGGCATCATGCTGCAAGTTTAGATCCATTAGGCATTAATCAAGTCTTTTTTAATGGTTCCGTGGATGAAGATGCAATGGGGCACACAAATATTGGTGAGCATTCTTTTAGCAATAAAGATGATGATGTCTTGTGATTTATTGTTTTCTTTGGCTTACCTCTTCAAATCGGAAAGATCCGTGGACATCATGTGGCTCAGCTGGACCCTCTAGGAATTCTGGATGCCGATTTGGACTCTTTTGTTCCATCGGATCTCATCACCACAATTGATAAACTTGGTGAGAAAGCAAGACTCTGACTTGCCATAAACCGTCAGAAGACAGAGGTCGGGTGCTGGCTTTTTATGTGCTATAAAGTAGCTTGTTTTGTAGTTTGCAGTTTGTATTCACTCCTCACACTGCATAAACTAAAGAAAAGATCAATGTCTTGATGTGCATGTGCTAATAATCACATCATACCTGATTTCCACTACAATGAATACAGATGTAGCCTGAACTACATTTATCTCTTGAATGTAATTTCATGTAAGAATAGTCTTTTTGTATAACAGAAGAAATAAAATATCTTTATACAGTGACAATGGCTACATCTGTATAGCTCGTAGTAGCATGCTGTTTGTCCATAAAACTGTATTTGTCCTTAAATATTATAGTGGCTCCGTGTTGGTTTATGTATGCATGTTCTCCACTTTGGAGTTTATACTTTTTGAATCTATTAATTTTTTTCAATATTTAAATGTTTGTTTTTTAAATTAGTTTTGCCCTAGTCTTTTATTACACCTTTTTCCTTTTCAAAAGGTATCTGTTGTACCTTGGGCTGCCATTAGAAATTATGGGGACCCCGTACAGCCTTCTTGATACTAAATCCTTGTGTAAGCTGTAAACCTTAATTTTGCCACTTATGTCATGGCTTCCCGCATCTGTTAACTCTCCTTATGTCATCTAACTTCTTTTTAATTTTCCTCTATGTATCATAATCCTCCTACACCCTCTATAATGTAATTCTATTTTAGCCTTTACCATGTTTTCTCAAGTCAATCCTCTACATTTAACCATTAACCCCCAGCCACACACTAATCTTTGATACTTGTAACATAGGCAGTTTCACTCTATGTACAATCCCCTATCCATATAGTTCCCAGATCTATTTTGTGTACTGCCCCCATTCTAGACCATACTTCACGCAGTAAAGCATATAGGCACCTTGATCTTCTTGCACTAAAACCTATCCAGCATGCTGAGAGTGATCTTCTTCCTCTTTCTAGCTCATAGGAACACTGATCTCCTCTCTTTACTCCTGTGCATCCTGTAGAAGGCCCCATATCTTCTCTTTATTCTCCTGTCCAGGACATTTACCCCCCCCCAATCTCTTGTTGGTTCTTCTGTCTATAGAATATAGACCCCCTCGATCTTCTCATTACTGTTTGCCTAGCGTGTAAAAGCCCCCTTTTCTTCTCTGTACTTCCCCTGGCCATCCTAAAGTAGTTCACCATTTTTTGTTCTAACAATGTTATGCTGATAGCGGGGGTGGCAAGGTTGGTTTGGATTTTTTAATGTTTTTTTTTTGTTTGTTTGTTTCTTTTTTTAAAAAACTTTTTTATCACTTTTTAATTTTTTTATTTAGTTTTTTACATTTTTATTTATCTTGTCATCTTTTACTTTTTTTAATTTTTTATAATTTTTTATCTTTTTATTTAATTTCATATTTTTTTATATTTTTCTTTCACTTTTTTTACTTTATTACTTTATTTTTTAATGTCATTATTATTACTTATTATTGTTGTTTACTTATTTTTATTTATGTAATTATTTTTTTATCAATGTTTTTTCACCTAACATTATTGCTATCACACAGGAGCTAACAATTCACTGAGTATTAAATTACCGCCCGGAACTCCATGTTCCGGGCGTTGGGTGACTTCAAACCTGTGCCGCCTCTCTGCTCAGTGCCG
The DNA here is from genome assembly GCF_000935625.1 of Nanorana parkeri. Taxonomy (NCBI): domain Eukaryota; kingdom Metazoa; phylum Chordata; class Amphibia; order Anura; family Dicroglossidae; genus Nanorana; species Nanorana parkeri. The sequence goes on from NW_017306606.1 coordinate 397,679, forward strand.
CCCAGAGGCTGGGCCTCGGTAACCTTGCCGGGAATCCGGCCCTGCTGATAGTAGTCAAAGATCTCCTTTCCGTACCCCTCCAGCTTGTATAAGCCCCAGATCTCCTCTCTGTCCAAGCCCTTGGTTTCCTCTTTGTACCCCTCCAACCTGTCCTGAGCGAATATCCTCCAAATGGTGAAAACCTCAACCTCTCCTCTCTGTAACCTTCCAGCCCATAGAAGCCCAGGATCTCCTCTCCACATCTTTCCTGCATGTAGAAAAACTTGATCTCCTTTCTTTATCCCTTCAGCCAGCAGGAGCCCCCAATCTCCCCTCTTTATGCCCCTCCAGCCTGTAGAAACCTCTAATCTTTTCTCCATGAAAGCTATTATTTGCTTACAGGCTTTAGAATTTTTGGATCTCCTTTTCGTACCCCTTCAGTCTGTAGAAGCCCTGGTCTTCTCTCTTTAGAAGCTGCAAATCTCCACACCTCTTCTGTATATAAGTCCCTCTCTCTGTCTTTGAGCCTTGTAGCAGTCTGTCAATGTCCCCCAGGTTTACCTTCATAGAGCAGCAGGAGGTGCAGCTTGCGGGGCATTGTGCAGGGCCCCTCTGTACACTTAGCTTGTTCTGGCCTCTGCCATTTTTTCTGGCCCGGAGCTCTCTCTCCCTCCTCCTTCCTCCTCTTGGCCTTGCTCAGTTCTGCCACTTTTCCCTTCCTAACATGTAGCTGTGGTAGCGTGAGGGAAACCTGCAAAACCAGCTGATCCCACATGCAACTGAGCAAAGCCATCTGGCATCAACAGCAAGTAATACATTTCCATGGCAACCCATGAGCTGTTTGTACCGGAGAGGCAGCACTTGCTATGCCCAGGCTCCCCTGCTGACCCGATGGGGCCTAGGCCTGGTAAGGGAGAGCTGCATGTATCCCCTATAGGCTGCCCTGGTTGTAGTGTGTGCTTAAACAGCGAATGCTCAAGTAAGTGCTGAAACTTCCAAAATCCCTCAGATCTTAAAATTGAGTTCAGTTAGAAGGGCTGTAGACCACTGAAGATCCACAGCACAGGGGTAAGGGGAAGTGTATTTTTCATACAGTACAGCAGATAACAATTGCTGGTTTTACCAATTTGGCCCTGGCATCCCTGTAGTTGCTGGTCTTTACCTATAGCGTCTGGCCTTGTCTGTCTTTATTTGCATTTGTTGATGGATTTGAGCTATTCCCATTTGTGGTAGTTAAGCTTGTTTGGTATTGCCAGTTTTAGCTTGGTGGTAGCTAGCCATGCCCACTCTTACCTTGTAGTAAGTGGTTGAGTTCAATCTGGTTCACTTGTAGTGGCTGGTCATAGCTAGAATAGCTGTACCTGTCCTTGATAGTAGTTGTTTAGTGCATTTGTAGCCTGCCGTCTATTATTTCTCAGGGCTATGAACTGTCTCATTCTCCAAAGCCCATGTGAGTGATTGATGGCTGTGTTTTTGAGTATAAGGTATTGCATCTGTCATGAAGAGGTGGATGATCTGTAGCGCCTGAATGGTATCGCGCATAATAAACCTCTGGATTAATGAGCTCCAGCTGCTTACAGTGTTCAGAGAATCTTTGTTGTTTTTCATTTTACCCACTTCATCCTTTAGATTTTCAGAAGCATTGATATATGGGTTTACTCCTCACTGTTTAGCTTGGTTAGCCATGTAGCTCTAGAACATGACATTTTTTCCCATGATTTCAAGCAAATAAAAACTAATTATTTGTAGCTTAATTGGTTTAAAATATCATATATTTATCTTGGTTAATTATTTTTGTGTTTAATTGGTCACTATGTAGTTCTCCGGTCATTGCACCTCATATTGCGACAATATCTATTTATTATTGATGGAAATACACAGCTTTCCTAATTTAAACTTTAAAATCAACCCAGAAAAAAAAAGTTTCTCATTTTATTTTTTTTACTGCCTCTAAAGTCCATTGGATTTTGTGAAGTCATTTTACAGATTTTATTTTTTTCTGCAGTGTCATATTTGCTTATTATCTTCATTATTTAAATGCAGAATCTGTGAGCTGTGTTGTCCAAGTATTGATCGCTTTGTGCTGGGTTTTAAGAGGGTAGTAATTCATAGTGTATTTAAGCTGTCAAACTCAGTCACTTTCCATTAGGCGTTGACCTTAGATTTTTTCTTTTTTTTCTTTCCCTTCTACCCTCTTGATTTATAAACCCGAAGACCTGTAGTCAAGAAATTTCCTGTGTCCTCTGATTGCCTGCTTGGGTGTAACTGTGCGTTCAAGATGATATTAATATTCCAGACATGAACGATCCTCTATTAGCTTCAAAAACATATCACTCTGCTAAATCACAGTGGAAGGTTATAGAAAGACATGCTATAATATTGTCTCAGCTCTTGTAAATTTTACTTTAAAATTAAACAGTTCATTGATTTTTTTTTTTTTACTTATACCAATAGTCCACTGTGTGAAGTTGTTTAATTATGATCTCCCATCACTGCTATGGTATCCCAAATGTATTTCATGATACTTTTTATGTAGGATGCATGTTTAAACTAGGCATTTTCACCTGATTTGTAACATTTCTAATCCTTTTAAATGAATGTAGTAGACTTTGCATGGCATGTTATATGTTTTATTTGCTGTTTATAGAAATTTAGATATTTATTGTTCTGTTGGACTTTTTTTAAAATTTAACAGGTTTTTATGGACTGCATGAGGGAGATTTAGATAAAGTATTCAGACTGCCGACAACTACCTACATTGGGGGTAATGAAACTTCCCTGTCTCTGCGAGAGATCATTAGGAGATTGGAGGTAAATTATTTTTCTTTAAAGCAGAATATCATACATTTGAAGAAAGTACCAGACATCAGAAACTTTTCACATGTATATAAAAAAACAGTGGTATGCGTCCGCTTATGGCACCACTGATTTTTAATTGGCTAGAAATAGTTTAGCGATAATCAATAGAGTTTGTTCTACAGAATTGAAAGGCGGTGTATATAATAAGCTAAAGTAGACCTTTACAT
>NW_017306606.1:401156-408368 GCF_000935625.1 Nanorana parkeri
GGGGGGGGTTAAAGCCTGCCTTTTTTAATATGTTTTTATTCTTTCTTTTTCCAAAAACCCTGTTTAGAGAATGATTTATGATTTTCCATTGTGTATTTTTAGGGACTACATGGCAAATCGTGTGTTGCCTCGTTCTGCCATTGGATGTACCTGACCTTGCCCTAACACAGTGGCATGGGTTGTCACGGGTTTTGTTTGACTTTTACCTCATATTAATTTTAAGGATTTTAGCTCTGCATTAATTTAAGGCTGTTTTAGAATGTCTCTATAGACTCTGTGCATTTGTAGCCTGCCGTCTATTATTTCTCAGGGCTATGAACTGTCTCATTCTCCAAAGCCCATGTGAGTGATTGATGGCTGTGTTTTTGAGTATAAGGTATTGCATCTGTCATGAAGAGGTGGATGATCTGTAGCGCCTGAATGGTATCGCGCATAATAAACCTCTGGATTAATGAGCTCCAGCTGCTTACAGTGTTCAGAGAATCTTTGTTGTTTTTCATTTTACCCACTTCATCCTTTAGATTTTCAGAAGCATTGATATATGGGTTTACTCCTCACTGTTTAGCTTGGTTAGCCATGTAGCTCTAGAACATGACATTTTTTCCCATGATTTCAAGCAAATAAAAACTAATTATTTGTAGCTTAATTGGTTTAAAATATCATATATTTATCTTGGTTAATTATTTTTGTGTTTAATTGGTCACTATGTAGTTCTCCGGTCATTGCACCTCATATTGCGACAATATCTATTTATTATTGATGGAAATACACAGCTTTCCTAATTTAAACTTTAAAATCAACCCAGAAAAAAAAAGTTTCTCATTTTATTTTTTTTACTGCCTCTAAAGTCCATTGGATTTTGTGAAGTCATTTTACAGATTTTATTTTTTTCTGCAGTGTCATATTTGCTTATTATCTTCATTATTTAAATGCAGAATCTGTGAGCTGTGTTGTCCAAGTATTGATCGCTTTGTGCTGGGTTTTAAGAGGGTAGTAATTCATAGTGTATTTAAGCTGTCAAACTCAGTCACTTTCCATTAGGCGTTGACCTTAGATTTTTTCTTTTTTTTCTTTCCCTTCTACCCTCTTGATTTATAAACCCGAAGACCTGTAGTCAAGAAATTTCCTGTGTCCTCTGATTGCCTGCTTGGGTGTAACTGTGCGTTCAAGATGATATTAATATTCCAGACATGAACGATCCTCTATTAGCTTCAAAAACATATCACTCTGCTAAATCACAGTGGAAGGTTATAGAAAGACATGCTATAATATTGTCTCAGCTCTTGTAAATTTTACTTTAAAATTAAACAGTTCATTGATTTTTTTTTTTTTACTTATACCAATAGTCCACTGTGTGAAGTTGTTTAATTATGATCTCCCATCACTGCTATGGTATCCCAAATGTATTTCATGATACTTTTTATGTAGGATGCATGTTTAAACTAGGCATTTTCACCTGATTTGTAACATTTCTAATCCTTTTAAATGAATGTAGTAGACTTTGCATGGCATGTTATATGTTTTATTTGCTGTTTATAGAAATTTAGATATTTATTGTTCTGTTGGACTTTTTTTAAAATTTAACAGGTTTTTATGGACTGCATGAGGGAGATTTAGATAAAGTATTCAGACTGCCGACAACTACCTACATTGGGGGTAATGAAACTTCCCTGTCTCTGCGAGAGATCATTAGGAGATTGGAGGTAAATTATTTTTCTTTAAAGCAGAATATCATACATTTGAAGAAAGTACCAGACATCAGAAACTTTTCACATGTATATAAAAAAACAGTGGTATGCGTCCGCTTATGGCACCACTGATTTTTAATTGGCTAGAAATAGTTTAGCGATAATCAATAGAGTTTGTTCTACAGAATTGAAAGGCGGTGTATATAATAAGCTAAAGTAGACCTTTACATAATTCACACCTATATTTCAGGTGCGATTAGGGATTCCTGTGTCACAAACTTGCGTTTTCCTGCAGCAGGAATCCCTAATCTGACGTTTACAGGCAGCAACTGTCACCCATTCAAATTATTGATCGGGTGACAGCCGCTGCATTTACACGCCTGCACACCACATGTAATGGCATGTTATATGATTACAAGCAGTTACAAAAGTTGCATGTAATCTTTTCACATATGATTACATGCGGTGTGCTGGATCTGTCACCCGATCGTTAATTTGAATGGGTGGCAGTTGCCGCTTGTAACATATGCAGACATTAACACTGGTACCGTATATAGTAGCGGCCCCCAAGCGACTAAAAAAATGTGTCCAGTGGCCCCCGACTAAATTGAGTTTGAGACCCCTGGTTTAAAGACTGGACTGTCAGCCTGTCAGCCAAAATCTGGGTCTGAACATGCGAATTGTATCCGTCAGCGACTAGTCAATGTTCGGGTAGAACGGAGAGTGGCAAGACTGGTACAAGACAACAGAAGGGCAACAGTGCAGTGTCAGATTCCTCGCATCACCTTTCAACATCTCGTGGAGTCACGAGGCGGCCCAGCGAAGTACTGATGGGGTGGTCATAATAATCTGGCCACTCAGTGTATAAGATAAAGAATGGTAGGTGCAATTTACTTGTGTAAGTTTTAACTTACTGCATGGCAAATTTATTGGGAAAAAGTGGATTAAATACATGTGGCTGCAAATGTAAAGCACAGTGTTTTGTTTATTAAAAAAAAAAATGTACACTGTGTTAGAATATATTTTAGTTTAATAATTTTTTGTTACAAAGTCATGTTGAATAGATTTTGTATTGTATTTGTATGCTATACATGCTCTTGCGCCTTGCAGAATTCATATTGTCAACATATTGGGCTAGAATTCATGTTCATCAATGATGTGGAGCAGTCCCAGTGGATTAGACAAAGATTTGAGACTCCTGGTATCATGAGGTTCACCAATGAAGAAAAAAGAACATTGTTGGCAAGATTAGTGCGCTCTACAAGGTATTTGAATATTAACTTTATGGTATTGTAAACCTTATTTTGTTTTTTAACTTAGTTCTCATGAATAGGGCTTGGCAGAGCACCAGTACTAAGCCTGGATGCCGGGGTTTGCCTTAAGGGTATACACATTGCTGGCTAAAAAGGCGGTTATTGTTGGTTACCCATAGGTGTGATATATGCAGCTCGATTGCAGTAAAATAAAACGTAATGGTGATGTGTGGACAGAGCCTGGGTTGGCATCAGTATTGCAAAACACAACAGCAAACAGAGGCTTGATCATAAACCATTTGAGTTCATCAACACTCAAGCAGCTACTTATAGTAACCATAAGCAAAATCATGGTCCAGACTGAGGTCACAAGGAGTCAGGCAGACAGAAGAAGTAGTGGAGCAGAAACGCAGGGTCCAGGAATCAGAGAAAACAAATCGGGTATGGGTGATCATATCTCAGGAGTAGAGGGGCCTTCCTGTGCTCAAAATTAGGCTTATAAAAGCTGCAACCTTTAAAGCATATCTAAACCTAAAAAAAAAAATTCCACAGCAGCTTTCCAGTCATGGCTACATTTGTTTTCTTTTTTCAGGCTGAGAATGTTTTCAGTAAGTACAGAAAATACTCGCTGAATCTTGCCAGAAATGCAGTACTCTTGTCACTTTACGTGAGCTAAAAAGAACGTACAATCATCCTTATCCTTCTATTGTAAACGACTAGTCCTAACAATCTGCCATGCAATAAAGATGTTTGAAGTCTAGGCCTTTGTGGCAACCATGACTATTTCAATAGATACAATGGAGAAATGAGTGTAGACACAAAGAAACAGGAGGTGTTATTTGCAGGATCACCGGGTAAAAATTAAGGGATAAAAGGCTGAAGAAAAAAAAGCTAATGCAGCCACTACATCTGGTGTGCTGCATATTTGTTTTGGGGTTTCCATGTGCTTTTATTGAGGAGGGGCAACTGGATTGTAAATGCACCCGATTGCTGCATCAGTACTTGTCAGATAAGTTACTGTGTTGTTTGTAACACTCAACATCAACAATCGGTCATCCCTGGCCTAATTGTAAATTAGTCTTCATTAGTCTGACTATGTTTTGCTGCTGACCTTGGCAGATAGTTAAATGTTCTTTTCCAGTACTTGTTTATATATTTGTCAGACACCATTGTCTCTTGCCAAAAGTTGTAATCTGCCAGGAAAACCCAGCCTGACAGATTAACTTTTATTTCTTGAAATTGGTCTGCAAATTGGCAGTAAAAATGTGTCCTAGACATAGCGAATGTTAAGGTATATATGAACCATTCTTTTGCAGAAAACCCTAAACTAGTCAGCATAGATTTTGCAAGTGGACAATGTTTATAAGATTAAAAGGAAAACATTGTAAATACCTTTCTTGATCACACAGTATAGGCCACAGGCTCCTTTAATCATAGATGATTAATTCAGGTGATTGAACACTGGCAAACAGATTCCCAGTTTCTCAGTTGGTTTCTGGCTAAATCTATTTCTGCTTCTACAACCTATCTAGGAAGGAATTTCACCTCAACCTAGCTTCACTTAAGCTATTGAGGCTGTAATCTTGCAGCATCTGGATCAGTGCCTCTTGGCAAGCCTCGGGAACCATACCTGGACCCTGTCATGTGGAAGATGCGGGGCAGGCTTGTAATGTTGCTGGACTCTGTTAGTAGTTCTCCCTTAGCACAGCAGTACAATGAGGTTCAGTTAGCCAGATAGGTCCAGGGTTGTGGTCCACTCGTCTGGTGGAACCCTGCCCCTGAAAAACTCCCACGGTGGAGAGGATATTTCCTCCCAAAGTGGGTAGTCTACAGATCTCTCCTGTGATAGATCTTCAATACCCATGGGGTTGAGTGTTGGTGCTTAGCTCCCATTGGACCTGAATGTCTCCCTCTCCCTCCCCCACAATTGGTTGTTCTTGGAGTATAGGGACCTGCCTTTATGCATTGAGGGGTGAGCAGCATGATTCCTGTGTTTGGGAACGGTGTGTTGTACGGTCACACTTTAAACAATGAGTTGTCACTTTATCTGTTGCAAAATTGGTTTAAAACCCATGCAGCGCTGCGATGTTCGTGTGTGGATCAACCCTACCCAGGGAGGTAGTTCCCTAGCTTCCCTCAGGCTATGCCATCCATTATAAGCACATGCTTCTACAAGGGACATACACTACACAGCCTCCTGCTCCATCTCTGGGTCATGGGATTCAGTGCAGACCTTCATCTGATTTCCCAGCAGCCTTTAATCGTAAGATACAGGTCAGCAGCATCCTTTGTGCTCAGGAGCATTAGTTGTGAGTACCCCTCAGGGAATCTTCTCACCCCAATGTCATATGTCAGAAACAAGGAAAATGGGACCATCACCTAAGCCAGCAAAGTCAGGTACCAAGTCCACCTCAATATGAGGGGGCCCCCCACTTTTAGTCGAGGGATGTCTTTCAGCCTTCTTGGCTACCTGGACTTGGGACATTACAGATCTTTGGGTTATAGATGTGTCCTGAGGATACAGACTTTGGAATTTTGGTCCTTCCCTCCTCCCTACTTCCTTCCTTCTGAACTTCTATCTTCTCTGTGGAAATTGTGTCGAACTTGTGTTGCACCACAGTTTGTGGCTCTTTCCTTTGACCCCCCCAGTCTTTCCAAAGGCATTAGTCCTGGTTCTTGCTCTGCTGCACTTTAAGGGAATGCACATTATGTGGTATCTGGAAGATCTGTTTCTGAAGGAGCACTCAGCCAAGGCCCACTCCAGATGCTTTAGAATTCTTAGTGGATCCTCAATTTAAAAATGTCTGCGTTGAATCAGACTCATCATTTCAGGTTCTCGGGTCTAGTATTGGACGGGGTCTAATTCCTGGTGTTTCTTCCCCTGGAGAAAGTTTTGACCCTGTATTTTCAAGTTCCAGACCTTTTTGTTCATTACATTTTTGCATGATAGTTCTGGCCTTAATTGTGGCCTGGTTTGAGGCAAGGATGTTTTGCCCAGTTCCACTCCAGGTGCCTTCAGCTCAACATTCTGGCAGCATGGGGAAATTTACCCCATTCTCTGTATTAATCCATATGCCTGCCCACCAAAGCTAGTCTTGTCAGCTCCGTAGAATCTTACTCTCAAGCCCACTAGGGATATTCCCTTGGTGGACCTTACTCGTAAGATGGCCTTCATTATGGCTATCATGTCTGCAAGATGAGTTTTGGAATTAGCAACCTTATTCTGTAGAGAACCTTTTTAAATTCTTCATAGAGATAAGTTGGTTCTGCGATCTCAGGCCTCTCTTCTTTCCAAGGTGATTTTTACTTCCACCTTAATCACGATTTTGCCCCACCTTCTCTTTGCCTGCTCTGTAGCATCCTAAAGAGCTTTTTCAACACTGTGTGGATGTGGTGCGGGCATTGCCAGTGTATCTTTCAGCCACTGCCTCTATCCCCCGATTGGATAACCTCTTTGTCCTGCTTGATGGGCTCCTGCAAGAGATGTGCTGTGTCTCATTCCACTGCTAGGTGGATTAGGTAGGTCATCACTGAAGCTTATGCCTTGAAGGACAGTTCCTACCTTTCTGGTTAAGTGTCTGTTCACACGACGTCCGTTTTGTGTGCTGACCTGATCCGTACGCTCCTGCACTCAAAATGCATCCCAATGTATCCCTATGTGTTTTATGGGCTTCAGTTCTCACGTGCACAGTCCGTTCAGCTTACGACAGAAAAATACTGCATGTCACATTTTGTACGGTCAGGAAACGCAAACGCGTTCAAAACGCGTCAAAAACGCACTACACCTAACATACTAACAGCCCCACTCCATACTGGAACACATCAAAAACGCGGCCAAAGCGCACTGCATCAGTAGCACCGCGTCTGCAGATCCGGACCTGATCAGGACACTCATGTGAACAGGCCCTAAGGCTCACTTGACTAGGTTTTTCAGTGCTTTTCATCACCAGCTGTCTATTTCTCCGATTTGCATGGCTGCCACTTGGTCTTCAGTTCATACATTTATGACATTTTATCAGGTGGATGTTTAGGCCTCTGCTAATGCCAGCCTTAGCCATAAGTGCTTCAGCCTGCTCTTTGAGTTCGGGATTGTTTCCTTTGTTGGTTCTTATGGGCCTGGTGATGTTTGCTGTGTCTGTCCTCAATTGCATTGCCTGGTGACATCCTAAGGTCTATGATTAAAACAGCCTGTGCCCTGTACCTGATTACCTAAGTTAGATTTTTGATTTGCCTGTAACATTTTTTTTTGGGGGGGGGGGGGGAGGAGTTTC
>NW_017306606.1:408393-418762 GCF_000935625.1 Nanorana parkeri
CTCTCTACCCTGGCAATTTTCCTCATATTGCTTGGATTGCTGGGAGTGGGAGGGGTTTTACTGATTGCCCTACAATTCTGTTTGCCAGTGTGTAATCACCATAAGATGGCTACATATAATCCAGTGTTTGATTAAAGAAGTCTTTTGTCCTGTACTCCAAGAAAAGGATTTTACAGGTAAGTTAAAATACAATGAGGGAAATTTATCAAAACTGGAGCAGACATTATCTGGAGCAGCTGTGCATGGTAACCAATCATGTGCTCCCTTCAAAATGTTCAGTTAAGATCTGAAAATAAGAGAGAAGTTGATCGGTTGCCGTGCACAGCTGCTCCAGATTTTGTCTGCTCCAGTTTTGATAAATTTTGATAAATTCCCCTCATTTTGTTTAGCTAGTTATGTAATGGCTATTCAGCTTTATGAATCATGGCCTCTGAGGTCTGGAGGCAGACTGTTCATGACGATTGGCAGCTTCAGCCTATGTCACATATTTTGCATATAAATATAGGCACATGTATAATATAATATGTATAATATAATATGCATAATATATTATGCATAATAAATTTGCAGCTGCTCTCCTGACAACAGCCAGGAGCTGACCTCTCAATATGTATAATCCAAGTAGCTGTATGGGTGGATGAAAGTGAGGCTCCCAGCTGGAGCTGCTGTCAGTCAATTACTATGCCCCGCCTTCAGAGCCTTAAACAGGGAACCTAAATACTGGGGGGCAGAGCAGTGTGATGACACCCATGTCACTAATCTCAGGAACTGTGAGGCCAGATGACAGGCTGCCAGCCTTAGCCACTGTCAGTCTTTTGCTATGCCCTGCCCTACACAGCCTGAGATAAAGAAGCAGACTAAGGAAGATACAGCACAGCGTTCGCGAACACTGCGCTCTGCATTTCCAAGTAGCAAACTCAGGAACACAAACTGACCACGCCAGAATGGATCTGCTTCCATGCTTGGCATGGTTATATAGAAAGAGAAGGGAACTGGCAGGACCACCATGTATTTAAATTAGTAAATTACCAAAGCATATGTTTAAGATCAATTTTAAGGTTAACATGCACGTTACCAATCATTTTAAATCTATGAACATTGATAGTATCCATGCGTTTAGAAGCATTGGCCACAGTTCTGTTATATAACTCTGGAGACTGTACAGGTATGTAGTTTATGGAAAGAGTTATTTTCAAAGGACAGACCTTTAGGACCTAATCAGCAGTCATCTTTCATTGCTCTAACCCCATACAAATGAAATTCGTTATTTTGGGTTGCTATACTTTGAACACATTTGGTATTTTGCATTGATTGGGTGTTTGGAATTAACACTGTCCTGACCAATATTAGCGGACAAGTGACTAAACATGAATAAATAGATGAGCAAGAAAAACATACACACATTTTTCTTGTTTTTTTGCCAAGCATATTTATATAAATTTGTTCAGTTGTTATGCATGCTTTTTTGTAAAGTGAAATCAAACATTATATATTATCTTAATTTTGAAGGTTTGAGGATTTTCTAGCTCGCAAGTGGTCATCAGAGAAGAGATTTGGTCTGGAAGGCTGTGAAGTCATGATCCCTGCTTTAAAAATGCTAATTGATGCGTCCAGTGAGATGGGGCTGGAGTATGTCATCCTGGGAATGCCTCATAGGTAGGGTTATATACACTACATTTTTCTAAGATGGAAAACAGTTTAACAATTCAGACATTATTTTTGAAAAAAATATTTAGATACGCAAAATAGTGTTATGTCAGGTTTCACTGGTCTAAGTTAAACCTCTATGATCTCTAGACAAGAAAAGGATAATTTGTCTTTGTAACCTATTGTTAAAAGAAAAGCTGTCCCTTGTAGGTTTATATAGTCTCAAGGAAAGTTATATAGTAGATAACTTGATAGATACCTGTATTTTTAAGGGTTCATTCACACAAGTACAAACACAGGTGTATTGGCCTACAGTGTAAAATACACCTGTGTTTTAGCCCCAGCTGCGGTTTTTCTGTTCATGGGAATACATGGACAGAAAACGCTGCATGTGGGTGTAAGTGTGTAAATCATGGGCATACCACCGTTTGTGCGGGCTGAAGTCCCCGAATACGAAACTTCTACATTTAGCAACTTTACATCCATGCCAATACACCACCTTTGTTTGCTCCCGTGAGAATGAGCGTTAATTGTAAAACATTGTATTTGGAAGAGAGATTATTAAAGAAGATGGCTCTATGTTTTACCCATTGACTTATTCCATTTTTAAAGAATGATTGTGCATTCTGTTTATTGGGTAGTCTACTGGCAAAGGAAAAGAATAAAGATTCATATATTTCTAACATCGAGGATGTTTTAGCTGGCTTTAGCTTTTGACGTAGTCCTTGCAAAAGCTGGTATCAAAAAGGAAACTATTCCTTGTCTGTGGGCATCTTTCAGGAGAATTGCAGTTATTTGCTTTAAAATGCTGTCACCAAGACAGGAAATGAGGGGAAATTGTATTTAAGGGGGACAAAACACTGTCCCTTACATTTTATTAAAAATGGCTAACGATACTTTTTTATGTGGGTCTTACTCTTCAGTGTCATAAATGTATGTTGGTAATCACAGAGGCAATCCAACTTAAGAATTTATGCCAAAAGATGTTCTTTTAGAGATGTTTTTATTTTTTTTATGCATAAGAGAAAAAAAGCTAATGTCAAGGATTATGTGTTGTGATGGGCTCTGCTACATTTTTGCTGTGACTACAATACATTTATTTTATTTTTTTATATCATAGATTGTGGTGGAGTATGACGTTGTACTGTATGTAATGTATTGTGCATTTATTATCTGTTTCTTTACAGAGGAAGATTAAATGTCTTGGCAAATGTGATCCGTAAAGATTTGGAGCAGATTTTTTGCCAGTTTGACCCTAAGTTGGAGGCCTCGGATGAGGTAATGGTTGTCTTTGTGTCAGAAGGAATACATATGTGTGGCATCAGAAAAAAACACTTTTCAGTTTTTTTAATCGATCTGTCAGCATGTAATAAATATAGTATCTTAGGCAACATTATCATCTCGCAAATGCACTCGCAAAACTGTAAAATTGCACTGTTAGATGCAATCTGAGTTTCTGGCTTATAAAAAACAATAACAATGTCCTATTGTTTACTTACATTAACAAGCATTCAAGATTTCTTGTCTGAAACTAAAAGACAGCTAATAAAAAGATCAAGTATGGAACTACATTTTATACATTCTTGCCATACAAGCTAGCATTCCCGTGTGTGAAACACTGCTTTTGTTGGATTTCCCACCATGTTGATACCAGCCCATATGACATTTCGCAAAAGACAGGTGCTTCAAAATTCTAAAATAACTGGGGCACTCCCCTTAAACACCAACCTGTTTTACTGTTGTTGTAAGTGATGGTATAGGAATAAAAGTAGGGTTTTTGTTACCTGTCCACTGTGTCTGCCTATCCCTGGTGAACTGCTAAAGGGGGTACATCATATTCCATACAAATTCACCTTGCTGCATTCAATAAAACCTGTCAAGGGAGAACATGAATGCTGCCATTGCTGACCTTCCTCCTTCCTCCTCCAGCTTCCATAGCTACTAACAAGTATGCAGTTAAAGCACATTACCACCAGCTAGATGAGGGGCCCCATCTGTAATGTGTAGCTGTTGTGGGGGTATAGCTCAAATGGGGATCACCTTCCCGGGGAAAAAAGGTAGTCCAGGCAGCAAAGTTCCTTTTCTCATCTGACTAGCAGTCAGTTTTATTTAAAAGGTTGCCATAAAATAAAAACAGAAAATAAATCCTTGCCATCCAGGCTCTGACTAAACAGGCAGGTTCCTCTCTAACAGGCGGTGAGCCTATCTCAGCCCACTCACTAAACAAACTTACTTTTTAGCAACCTTGTACTCGCAACCATTCGACTTGTAGCTCTCTCAGAACGCTGTCCGAGTCCCAGGCCAGAGCAACTACCTGTTTTCTGCCTTCTTTTTTTTAATCTCACCTGGATAAGCAACTAACCATCCAGGTGAGACATAAAACCTGAGCTGGCTCATTCAGACCCAAAGTCAGCCCGAATACCAGGTCTGGGTTCCGCTATTTCTGTATATAGGACAGAAAGTGAGTGGAGATATATCGCCCCCCGATGACTTTCCCTTTCCTTATGTCACATAGTACACAACCTACTTTCACAATATGGCAGACTGAAATATTAGTCTACTTTTCTCCTGCACTGGCAGGTCCACATTCACTGTCTTTGTTCTGTTGTCTCCATTGCTGCAACTAATTCCGGGTCTGAGGTCTTCTTCTTGGCAGCCATTGGCCAGCCACTGATAATTATATGCTTTCGTGATGGAGTCACATCTGTATGGATGCAAGCCTGGATTGTACTGCACTGTGCGCTGCCCACTGGCAGTGTGCATAAAACATTGCTAGAAGAGAGGGGAATGTTTATTTTTGCAAAATATCTTCTGCCAAAAGCTCCATCTCCTAGCATTTTTTATTATATGACTTAAGTTCCCCTTTAAGGTCTTTCTCTAACTTTTCTGATCTGTATACTATTTCCCTGTTGGTGACTTAAAATGTATCAAAGCTAGTGTGCCAGAACAATAGCTGGGCAACTAATATTTGCATAAAGAGGTAAGTTGCATCTGACCCCATTCCTCCCGTGAATCCATTCTTACAAACGCACACATCCCAGATTTTAAATAACGGTACACAAAAATGTTGCCTCTCCCGTGCAGGCCCTTGTCTACAATATTAGAAGCCCTATCTTTACAGTGTGACTGATATGCTGTTGAGTAGATAAGTTCACAAAACATTCCTGAGGTCCACTTGCTCTATATTAGAATAACTCAGGTTGACCGAATGAAGGGTAGGAGCTGGGCACAGAATAGAGAAGCAAGTAAACCCTTGTGAATTGTTACATAGTATTTGAGGTTGAATAAAGACATTAGTCCATCAAGTCCAACCTATTAGGATCTCATTCTAGGAGTACCCGTACCCCTGTATATTACGGTCCCTTAAGAAATCGTCCAAAAGTTTCTTGAACAATTCCACATTATTTGCTGAAATCACCGCCTGTGGCAGTGAGTTCCAGACCCTAACTGATCTTACTGTGAAGAACCCCCTTCGCCCCTTGTGCTGGAATTTTTTTTCCACCAATTTTAGGTGATGGCCTCTAGTTTTTGTAACGGAGTTAATTTTAAACAGTTTATCGCTAATGTTGCTACCACCATTAAACATTTTGTACATGGAAATCATATCCCCCCTTAATCTCCTCACCTCTAATGTGAACATGTTTAAATTTAGTAGCCTCGTCTCGTAGCTCTGGTCCTCCATACCCCTAATTAGTTTGGTTGCCCTTCGCTGGACTTTTTCCAACTCAAGGACATCTTTTCTTAGTACTGGTGACCAGAACTGGACCGCGTACTCCAGATGAGGTCGAACCAATGATCTATAAAGTGGCAAAATTATAGACTTGTCCCTGCAATACATCCCCTTTTTAATACAGGACAAGACCCTGCTAGCTTTGTTTACAGCAGCCTGGCACTGCAAACTACCTTTCAGTTTGTGGTCTACAATGACCCCCAAATCCTTCTCCATTTCTGACTTCCCCAGCGGCATACCCATAATTGTATAACCCATTTGTTTATTTTTAATTCCAAAGTGCATTACTTTGCATTTATCGACATTAAACCTCATCTGCCACATTAATGCCCACTCCCCTATTTTATCCAGGTCCTCCTGTAATGTTATAGTGTCTAAGTCCGTGTCTATTACCCTCCCTATTTTGGTGTCATCCGCAAACACGGAAATATCGCTGTTAACACCCTCCCCGATGTCATTAATAAATAAGTTGAACAATATGGGACCCAGCACAGAAATTGTTTGTTGATAATTTTTGTAATAATTAAATAGGTCATTGAAAAAAAAAAAGTTTTTATCACTGTAGGCACTGCAATCAATCCCTCAACCTAATGCACCATACAGGGGGTAGCTGTGAGCATAGCGTTCTGTTCAGGCTTTTCTTCTCTATAGGTTGGACTTGTGTCTTTTTTCAACCTGACTAACTATGTAAGTGCTGGATTGAATTGCATACAGTCTAATATCAGCATGGCAGGATTTTAGATACTTGTGACTGTCGTGGGTTGGTATTATTCAGGGGGGACACATGTTTTTCACATTTGTTTATAGAATAAAAAGCAGCAATGTAAATTCAAACCCATTAGCAAACTGATGCAAACTTGGAACTCGGGAGCTGCTCATTTTCCAGTGGAACTTAGTTTTAATTATAGTGTACACTCTTTGATATAGTTGTGGTGCTATTGATTTCGTGCACCAATTTCTGTTGCTAGAGGTTAGGGGAAAGCAGATGAGAAAATATGGCCCATTGAGCTTCTCGTGGTGCTAGTTGGTAAACATTACTAGGAGTCTGAAAGGTATTTATTATACAGTTGAAATTGGAGGAGCTTGAAAAGCTAAGTTAAACTGCATAAAATACAATAATATGATAAATTAGTTGTCATTCTTGGGAACAGGCAAATGTAGTAACAAAGTAAACAGTTAAAATAAACATTGGGAAATTGAGCTAATGATAAACCTACGAGGAATAGAATAGAAGACTATATTTGAAACTGGCGTGTATGTACTGTCCAGTCCAGTGATCCTCCTGAATAAATGTCTCTTAACATCTTGATTTTTTTTTTCTATTTGGAAACAAAATGTGTTTCTCTTTGCCTGTACTAACATCACACAGAGGGAAAAGTGTTCTCTTAATGAATATATTCTACTAATAATAAAATAAATGGTGCATTCAGTTCCTCCAACAAAGGAGAATCATTCCACCATTTATAGATAGATTGGACTGTTTCTAAGATCCATGTAGGAAAGTTTAGTCCTATTAATCTGAGAAAAGGTTTCCCTTGCAGTACTTCTAGTAATTAGCGGGTGTATTACAAAACAAAACTTCAGACTGAAAGAGATCCTGTCAACCGACTTAAAATATTGCAGGTAATAGCATATAAAAATCACGCATTTTAAATGGTACCTTTTGCAGTGTTTTTTTCCATTCCATAAACCTTTTATTTACTTGCCGTGTACCTTTGTACTTGCTAAAATATGACTGCTCCAGAAAGAATCAATTCCTTAGTACAGCCACAGTTCCCCTTGCTTCTGTAACGGCACAGCCCTCTACTCTTCTGGGAGTGTTTAATTACTGTATCTGCCTGCCCAGCTTCTCTGTCCTTTTCTATCTTCCCTATATTACCTTTTATGTGGCTGATGGGGGAGCAACAAAGGGGTATACCATAGAGTGTTACTTAAAGGAGAACTATGGAGAACTATAGTTCTCCTTAGGGTAACGGGAGGACACAAACTAGCGTCCTCTCGTCACCCTAAGCTCAGCTTAGCTACAGCTCCCAGTATACTGAGACGCCACATTATACTGTGAGCGGCATACTGAGACGCCGCAGCTGAAGCGGATCCCGACAATTATGTCTGGATTTGCCAAGCTGCGTGAGTGACAGCTGGCTCTGCCTATCTAGAGGCAGAGCCAGCTGTACCCGCCCCCGTCCGTTCCACCAGAGCTGTGACAGGATCGACAGGTGAGCGAGCGCCGGTATGTGTTCGCTCACTTCCCGATCTACTGAGCCAACCTGTGACAGTCTCATTGTCACAGGTCGGCTAGAACTATGAGGTGAGTGAAAAGCACTAACCTCATAGTTCTTCTTTAAGTGACCGCTCTGAATCTGTTGGGGCTGCTGACATCACATCACACTGGGACAGCAGAAGTCTCAGGCCTTTTGCGTTTTTACGCAAGAGAGGCTTTTATCTAGTGACAGGCTATCTTTAACAAAATTCAGCTCTAAAACTTTACCAAACTTTACCAAACTTTTCAACCTTAATAAACTTTACTTTTCTTTTGTTGAAGGAGGTTTGGGAGGGTAATTTGTTATAATTTGCAAAGTTTTATCTGCAAACAGGGTAACCTTACATTATTATTGGCCAGTTGTTGGCGATATAATATTTTCTGTCCTGCTGATTTTATTACCGGTTTAGTTGCTAGTACAAATAGAGTTGGAGATTTTTCTACCTCCTCCATGGGTATACACAGGTTAAAATATGTAGCATAAGAGTTCAGATATGTTGAGGGGGAAAAGATCAAGTGTTTGTAAACTTATACAAATGAATCAAATATTTGAAACTCAACATATAGGGCTATAAAAGAGTTTGAAAGGCCTTTTCAATATTAAGGAAACATAACGGTATGCCTCTCCAGTGTAGAAGTCTTTATTACGTGAAAATAATCATCAGAAATATTCTGAGGAAGGGTGCGTAGCCCCCGAAACGTGTTAACCAAGTCTGCCATGCCAGTAGTAGGATGTTCGCTCCAGACTGCATGCTTTTGATGTGACTGTCTTCTTATGTTCTCACAGTGCAGCCACTACAGGCTTTCTTAACACTGGCTGTTTGTGAGTACATTTCTTGCTTTTAATATTTACACTTATAAAGACTTCTACACTAGAGAGGCACCCTGTTTTTATGTTTCCTGTGTGCTAGAGCTTCAGACACCCTGACTGTCAGTGCTGCCCTCCTGTGAAAGGTTGTGGTGTTTTTACCCCTATGGAGGATGAACTTTTCGTGCCAGTGACATTGTTGATTGACTTTTCTAACAACATCAGCATTTGGTTAGCCTGGTTTAATCAGGTTTAGCATTCTACAATGTTACATGTTTGACATAATGATATTCGTCTTTTTGAATCAAATAGAAGGTATATTTATTCAAGGAAAAAAAGTTACAAAATAAAAATGTAATGGCCCTCATCACATATTAATGCTAATATTGGTCTTTAATGGTTTCAGGGTTCTGGAGATGTAAAGTACCACTTGGGGATGTACCATGAACGCATTAATCGGGCCACCAACAAAAAGCTAACCCTGTCTTTGGTTGCAAACCCTTCACATCTGGAAGCAGTAGATCCTGTAGCTCAGGGGAAGACCAAAGCAGAGCAATTTTATAGAGGAGACAACGAAGGAAAAAAGGTGAGGTTATTAAAAGTGAGAAAACAAAACCTTCTGCTAAAATTATGCACTTCCTTTTGGCAGAAGGATACAATTGTAGTCTTCATGCTATTGCAGGTGTAGTTCTATGAAAACTCACATCGGTTGTTCATCAAATTGAGGCCCCACAGTATAAATTGTAACGGAATAACAAATGCACCTCTGACCTATTGCTTTGTCTTATGATTTAAGGTGATGTCCATTTTAGTTCATGGTGATGCAGCCTTTGCTGGACAAGGTGTTGTTTATGAGACCTTTCATCTCAGTGATCTTCCATCTTACACTACAAATGGAACCATTCACGTTGTTGTGAACAACCAGGTGATTAATTAGCAATTATTTTTTATTTCTTAAAGCTCAAGTTGTACATAAGGAAATTGAATATAACCTAGTGTGATTTTGATATTGTTTTGGCACTACATGAAACTATGTTTTATTTTTATAGATTGGTTTCACCACAGACCCTCGCATGGCTCGCTCTTCCCCATATCCCACGGATGTGGCTCGCGTGGTTAATGCCCCCATATTTCATGTGAATGCAGATGATCCAGAAGCAGTAATGTATGTGTGCAGTGTAGCTGCAGAATGGAGAAACACCTTTCATAAGGATGTTGTTATAGACCTGGTATGTGTATTTGGTTTTGTTTTCCAAAATCCCAAAAGCTGTACTACTGTGTTTATCCGGTGTTCTTATAATAACTAACTTGATTGCATCAGCTGCCCTTTAGTAAAAAAAAAAGTCTGATTATTTGCCACCAGCTACATAGATGGTACACTGTACAGGCGGTCCCCGGGTTACATACAAGATAGGGACTGTAGGTTTGTACTTAAGTTGAATTTGTATGTAAGTCGGAACAGGTAAATTTTTTAAGTGTAACTCCAGCCCAAATTTTTTGTTTTTTGTTTTGGATAGCATAGGGAAGGGTCACGGTTCTTTTGCTGTCTGTTCCTGTTGTTCAGAAGAATATAATATAATTAAAAACATTTTTTATTTAAAATGGCACAGCAAAATAAGTTTTTATTTTATAAACTTTATTTTTTTGCATTTTTTATTTATTTAACTTTTTCTTCACTTTTTGTACATTTCTTTGTCTTTTTAATTTAATTTTTGTAAACTTTATTTTTTTGTATTTTAATGCTGGGAGCCATAGTCAGCCTGTTATTGGATATTTCAAATTGCAATAGCCAATAGCAGGCTGGCTATTGCATTTGCCCACTGGCTGCTGTCAATCAGCAGAGGAAAGGCCTGAAGCAGAAAGTTCTCTGTCAGGCCCCCCCATGCTGATTGACAGCAGACAGTGGGCGTGTGCAATAGCCAGC
>NW_017306606.1:419174-436758 GCF_000935625.1 Nanorana parkeri
TGGTTTACTCCCCAGCCTGCAATGAAGAGTAGGCAGGGGGGCGGGGCAGAGGAGCCGCGGCTGGACCAGAAGACTGGGGGATCGTCCGGACCGGGGAAGCCGACGGAACGGCTGAAGAGGAAGCCAGCACATCAGCGGAGGTACGAGGGGCATCAGCGGTATGCAGTGGTCTGCGTCCCCGCTGCCTCGGCCAACACAGGCGCGGAAAGCAGCGGGGATTTGAAAGGAAACAGGTCGCTGCTGCCACAGTTGCAGCGGCTGCCGGTACATTTAGGAGAACTGTGGACCCCGTTCGTAAGTACGGATTGTCCGTAACCTGGATACTGCTTGTATATCCCTCCTTCATTCTTTAAAACCTAATGGCAGCATATTAATTAGAAAGTAATATTGGTGATATTTCAACTTCCTGTTCATCATTTTGTATTCTATTGTTTCCTTTTTAAATTTAGATTTAAATGTATCTGTTTGTAAAAGGGTAATGAGATTTTCTTTCAGTAATAGATTGTAAAAGGAACATTGTCCTTTTGAATTAAATGCAACATGATTCATATACTAGTATCCTATACTTCTTGAAGGCTTTGTTGGTCAGATGTCTCCACTGAAATTACTGACGTTCTGTGTCTTCATTTAACAGAGAACTTAGGGAATTCCGCATCTTTGGGTGGATTTGTTAGGGCTTTGGTGAGACTGGGAAGAATCTTTAGGGAGAGCTTTCAGCCATAGCCCTGAAAGGAATAGGAGTCTTATTCAGTCTGCTATTATCAACCCAAAACTAAAATATTACCATAACTGCCTGTGGGGCATTTTGCAAGGAAGTTACCGAACTCTAGGGCTGCAGCTAACGATTATTATCGGTTAGTTAGTCGATTAACTTAGATTAATTGGATTTTAAAAAATACGTCATTTATTTAAAATAAAATAGACACATGCAGCGTTACAGACATAAAGTTTACTTCAGAATAAAACGGTATGCACATTTTTTGAAATCGCACTGCACTGGAATGCAGGGCATTACAGTAATGCACGTTCCAGTGCGGGCGATCACACTGCAGATGGGAGATGCATTTGTGATTTTGGACTATATATATATATAGTGGGAAAGGTATTTTTCAGTTTCTGCATTCATTTCATTTCAATGGCTCCTAAAAATAAATATATATTTATATTTATTTTGTTTTATAATTGTATGTAATATATTAGACATTTTAATTAGTTTCATGGATTTAAAATAATGTGAATTGTAAAACTCTTAAGCCAATATAATAAAATAACCAAACTTTTATTTAAAATAACACACCAACATTTTTTTTTACATTTTTTGTTTATTTACCTTTTTTTAAATTTGTTTTGCATTTTTTATTTTTATTTAACTTTTTTATTTTAACTTTTTCATTTTTTAGTCTTTTTAATTATTATTTAACTTTATTTTTTTAAACTTTTTTTTTTTACTTTATTGCTGGGGGCAATAGCCAGCCTGCTATTGGATTTTTCAAATTGCAATAGCCAATAGCAGGCTGGCTATTGCACCCACCCACTGCCTGCTGTCAATCAGCAGAGGAGGACCTGATGGAGAACTTTCTCCATCAGTTCCTCCTCTGCTGATTGACAGCAGGCAGTGGGAGGGTGCGATAGCCAGCCTCCTATGGGCTATTGCATTTTAAAATATCCAATAACAGGCTGTGTACGCTCCAAGCAATAAAGTTTAAAAAAACTCAAATTAAAAAGAGGTACGAGGGGTGGGGCAGCGGGGGGAATGCAGAGTCACCACTGTCTCTTCTCCTCGCTGGTGCCGGCTGCAATGGTCTGCGTCCCCACTGCCTCTGCCGATTTAGGCGGTGAGAGCAGTGAGGATTGAAAGGGACACAGACCGCTGCAGCCAGCACCAGCGTGGAGGAGAACAAAGGAGCAGAGCATTGGCAAATAATCGTAAAGCAACTAATCGATGATGAGAATCGTTGCCAACGATTCTCATTATTGATTACTATTAATTTAATCGATTAGTTGTTGCAGCCCTTCAAGACTCTTTTCAGTTAATATGTATGAATGTACTGTGTATAGGTAGACTTACAGTCTGACAAGAGCTCTACATGTGACATATTACCCTTAGTAGAAATATTTAGTCAGGGGTTGATTTCTATAGGATCTGTTGGGCCTGAATTCTTTCTTGAAACAGATTACAAGAGTCCACGGTGCTTCCCATATTTATATTTTTCAGGTTTTTACGTGCTTGTAAAACAGCCATATTGGTTCCTGCAAAAGTTGATGCAATATTTGTTTTCTCTTAATAATAAAATGCTTTACAACTACCATTATATCTATATAGGTCTGCTACCGTCGCAGTGGGCATAATGAAATGGATGAACCCATGTTCACCCAGCCATTGATGTATAAACAGATCCATAAACAGGTCCCGGTGTTGAAGAAGTATGCAGACAAGCTGATCTCTGAGGGCATTGTTTCCCTGCAAGCGTTTGAGGTACAGTGCATCCATCCACTATTAACATTGTTGTATTAACCTTTTCACTGCCACCGACTTAAGGCTTGTGGCGGAACACAACTGCTTCCAGCTGGCCAGCTCAGTAAGCCTTACGTCAGTGACTTTTAATGTTCTGCTGTAAGCACGTGGTCGATTTAGCGACCATGAACTTATACCAGAACCGTTCCCCCAACAGTCCCCTATAATCTGCAGCCTCTCCGTTCCTCTGTGTGCTGAACAAACATTGGAGTGATCAGCTGAGCCAGTGTTTGTAAACAACTGGGGACATGTAGTACTATGTGTCTCCAGTTAAGAATGAACACGAAGTGCTTTACATCACTTCTGGTTCATTTATTAATTTCTCAATGGGTGGAAGCCTCAGTATAGAGACTTCTATCCATTCATAACTGGGTGATAGTAAATGTTTTGCTATCACCAATTATGAATAAGAAGCCTCTGTACGGAGTGCTTTCTATTAGGGATGCACCGATATATCGTCCGCCGAAACATATCAGCCTAAAATGGCATTTTTGGATGAATGCCGAAAGTGCAATTTTTGTGCTGATGCAGCGGTGCATCCGTGCTTTCTTTCCTCCCCGCTGGGCGCTGCTCTATGTCCCACCAGGGAGGAGAGAAAGTGTGACAGCCGGTTGAGCGCTGCGGGAGGAGAGCGATGTGAGCGGCCATCGTCTCTCCTCCCACACCGCTCAGCCTCCTGTCACAGTCCTGCAGAGCGGTGTGTGGGCGGAGACAGCCCGCGCTGTCACAAGAGGCTGAGCTCTCCTCCCTGCAGCGGTCGCTCAGCCTCCTGTTACATCGTGTCAGGAATGAGAGCAAGTGCGAACACTCACCGATCAGTGATCACTGAGTGTTTGTACATAATTGAAGACATAGTATGGTTACTATATCCTCAATTATGAATGCATGGGAAGTGACCTACATCACCTCCTGTTCATTGATGATTGTGGTTATAGTATGTCCTCATGTTATGAATGAACAGGAACACTCATAGAGGATTCCTGTTCATTGATAACTGGGGCTGCAGAAAAGAGATCGAGGACTTTGTGTCCTCCATCTCTTTTTCTATTTTAAAAGGTAACTATCAGGGGTCTGTATAGACCCCTAATATTTCCCTGAAGCCCCTAAAAGTAAAGTAAAAAATATTTAATAAAAAATGAATTATTAAATAAAAATAAATACAACAACATTCAAAAGTTTATAAAAATAAAATATTTAAAACAAATTGTAAACATTTAAATAAAAAAAAATTTTGTTTTCGGCCTGACAATTTTCTTTATTTCGGTTTTGAAATTTCCATTTCGGTGCACCTCTTATTTCTATTCATTGAGGCTGCAGAAAAAGAGATTGAGGAATCTGTCCTCATTTTCTTTTTCTCGTTCCAAAAGGAAATGTCAGGGTTTTGTTTATACCCCAGATATTTCCTCTAAGCCCCCCAACAGTAAAAAACAAACAAACACATAAACCCCCTTCCCCCACACAGACAAATAACATACACTTGCAACAGTGTGCACCATATTGTGGTGTACGCCATGTATGTTGTACGGTACGTTGATAGAACGCATCGCATGGCTTGATATTTAAAAAAAAACAAAACATTAATTTAACTGTGCGGCAGCACATGGCAAAGTGTTGTGTTACATTGCCACGTGTTGTGATCCGTGTTGCGATTGAATGTACGCCTGTATAATTTTATAACAACACACACACCAATATAGTGCACAAACAATTTAGAACATACGTCGCTGATTTATAGTTTTGTGGTAGTTCATTTTTTTTACCAATTTGCAAAAAGGCATAATTTAAAAATTACAAATATGTTTTATTAACTCAATACAGTTTTATATTTCAGATTTTGTCGGAAAACATTTTTTGTTGTGCACTGATACTGATTTTAGTGTGCTAGAACAATGCTAACTGATAAAAGTAATGGCAGGTGCAGAGAGCACAGGAAGTTATCCTATCACAATATTACTGGCAGAATCAACAGATACATTTTTGCTCTTCTCAAACAAATATAACAAATCATTTGCAATGGTGTATTTAACAGACCAGAAGGGAGAAAATAGAAGTTCATTGTTAGTTTTTACTTAAACTTCAGTGGATAGCTGGGTGGGTCGTAGCCTCAGGGGGCAGAGCTTAGTCAAGCAAGAGAAGTATAGTCCTTAACAATAGAGTAAAACCAGGTTTGGAGGGCAGCATAGAAAAGTGTTTTCTGGCTAATAAATGTAAATACAAGTGTCTTGTACTGGTTACCCTTACAAAGGAGCTTTAGTCCTAAAAGTTTAGAAGTACTGACAGGTCACTTTAAGACTCATATCAAGCCCATAGGCTGCTGTCTCGCATTTTTTTATCGCAAATGGTGTTCAGTGAGAGATATAATAGTGCTCATTAAGTTTGTGCACCTCCTAATGGTAACCTTTTTCACAACTCAGCTTTATAAGAGAAGACAGCCACTGAGGAGTCTGATTTTGCAACAAGCTGTAAAATCTCTACAAACTGACTGCAAGCACATTCCAACACAGGCACAACATCGCATACACTGCCAAACTGTCTGAAGCGATATCAGCCTTGACGGCAACCCTTGAGAATGTTGTGCTCTGTACAGTGTAGCTGTCCTTATTTTAACTCATTTTTAGTGATTATGAGCCATTGCAATATTTTATTAGAAATATTCAGAAGGTGATTTGGTGTGCTGTCTTCTTGATATTACTAATGAAGTATGTAGGCTAGAGCAGCGGTCGCCAACCTTTCGGACCTCATGGACCACTAAATTGATCATTTTTAATCCTGCGGACCACTAATATGAATTAAAAAATATATATATTCTCATATTTAAAAAAAATTCCTCCGCCAATCGAACCTGCCACTGGCCTTGGCGGCGCCCGGAGCATATGCCCCCCCTACCTTCAGCACTGCCCCCAACCACACCCGTGCCTCCCCTTTCCCCACACTGAGCCACTATTACCTGGCTTCTCCCCACTTTTTCTATGTCCCGCAGCCTGCTTAGTCCGGGTACTGACGAGATGCCCCGCCTTCTGCAGAGCTGCTTGAGTGAGTCAGTGAGAGGCAGCCCCGGAGCCTCCGTGCCGCTTCAAAGACGGCCCAGCCTGCACGGCATCAGGGGGCCACCAAAATTTTCTTACGGACCACTGGTTGGCGACCGCTGGGCTACAGAGTATTATATTCTTTGAGCAGAAGGGATCTCGTTCGTACGCTTACCATGCATCTGTTTGTACAATCTCTATACAACCTTCAATTATGAGGGCCTACCTGGACAATACACTCAATTTATATCAGTTAGGCAGTCCATTGTACTAGATAGTTATAGGAAGATCAAAAGGAGATTGCACAATCACATTGTAAAACATGTGCTCACAGTTTACCACAAACATTGCAATATGACTATACAATCTCCTTTGAATCGACCAACAGTTATGTAGTGAAACGGCCTGCCTTAGGGCTTGTTCACACCATTTTCTGGTTCAGATATGGAGCAGATCTACAGACGCTGTGCAATGCGTGCAGCGCGTTTTTGATGTTTTTTTTACCGCGTTCCGGACGCGTTCCAGTTTTTTTTTGGGGGGGGCGGGCTGTCAGTAAACAGATTTTTGCTCTGAGGTTGTTGTCCTTATGAGACCAGGCAATAGATAATGCCTATTTTGTAATGCAGCTTGGAGATTCCTCCCTCCCCCCAGTTGTGGCTGCAACTAAATGTTTTGGGTACTGTATGTTGGACAGTCTTGCACACAGGCTCTAGCAGCCAGCTGGGGTGAGCAAAGAGGGAGGAGGGAGTGTGCCGGGTGTCATATATGGACAGAGGGGACAAAAGAGCACTGCATCGCAAAGAATGGGAAATCTTCCTGCAGCATAATTACCCCCAAATGTACTACTTTATTTGGATAACATGACCAGCATACAGTAAAGGCAACATACAAGATATGTGATATCACTCACCGCAGTCATGCTTTTGCACACTAGTGAACAAAGCAAAATCTTCTTGGAGCTTGGAGGCAATCGGGGTCATAAAGCTGTGGAACATGCTCCACCAAACCCACAAAACGTTCGGTGTCCTCGGGACATGTTGCGCAACTGTACAGGGTTTCCTTCTGCTGCTCCACCACAAACATGAAGTCCAACATTGATGAGATCATTAAAAGTGGAGCAAGAATACACTTTTTTTTTTCCAGTTAGCTGCAGTGAGGTGTGTTTCCGGTGCGTTTTCATCGCGTTTTTGACGCGTTCATACACGTTTCTGTGCGTTCCGAACCAGAAAAAATGTGACATGCAGTATTTTTTTTGTCCGGAACGGAAAGCACTGTGCTGGTGTGAACTGGAGCCCAGAAAACACATAGGGACACATAGTGATGTGTTTTTAGTGCAGGAGCTAACTGGTCTGGACAAAATCCGGACATCGTGTGAACAAGCCCTTATTGGATGCACATTAAATGGGCAGTTAAGTAGGTCCTCATATTACATAATTATGGTAAATTTAAAAGAGCTGTTATAAACCAACGTTAAAGGATATATATATATATTTACTGTATATATACCCTGTATATACAAAACAGAATAAAGGTAATATGAACAATCATACTCCTTTATTAATTTTGCTCTAAAATGTAAAGTTTGGTAAGTCAGTTTTGAATATATCCACTTTTATTCTGTTTTCATTTCTTCAGTTTTTAAAATTGGACTCTTAATATCTTAATGCAGGAAGAGATTGCCAAGTATGACAAGATTTGCGAGGAGGCGTATACACAGTCTAAGGACAAGAAAATCCTTAACATAAAGCATTGGTTGGACTCTCCATGGCCTGGTAAGCTAAAAATCTGTTTGGTGGCTCTGGAAAGCTAACTGTTATGAATGTGACAACAGTAAACTTTTTCTCAATTTTGCAGGATTTTTTACATTAGAGGGAGAACCAAAAAGCATGACCTGCCCCCCAACGGGTATCACCGAGGATATGCTTTCTCATATTGGCAATGTTGCCAGCTCTGTCCCAGTGGAGAATTTTAAAATCCATGGAGGCAAGTTGATCAAATGTTTTCTGTTTTCTTTAAATAAATAAAAAATAAAGTAAATTAATAAAAAAAAAGGGAATATATAAATGTTGGCACCCCTGCATTTCTGTCAGATAATGCACCACTTCGCGCAGAAAGTTGTTGCAATTACAAATGTTTAGGTATTCTTTTATTTATTTTGTTTGTATTGGTATGACACAAAAAAGTGGAGGAAAACAAAAGCCAAATCTGACACATTTCACCCAAAACTCCAAAAATGGACTGGACAAAATTATTGGCAACTTCAATTAATAAATGATAGCACAGCCCTTGGAAAAAAAATTACTGAAATCAATTGCTTCCTGTAACCATGAATGAGTTATGAGTTTTTTTTACACCTCTTTACAGGAATTTTGGACCATTCTTCTTTCGCCAACTGCTTCAGGTCTCTCAGATTGGAAGGGTTCCTTTTCTCAATGGCTGTTTTAAGATCTCTCCACAGGTGCTCTATGGGATTTAGATCTGGACTCAATGCTGGCCAGTCCAGTACTTTCCAGCGTTTTGTCTGGAACCATTCTGGGTGTTTTTTGTCATGTGCTTTGGATCATTGTTCTGCTGTAAGACCCATGACCTCTGATGGAGACCCAACTTTCTGACACTGGGCCCTACATTGCACCCCAGAATTCTTTGGTAGTCTTCAGATTTCATAATACCATGCACACCGTCAAGTCATCCAGTGTCCTGAAGCTGCAAAGCAACTCCAAAACATCAGTGAACCTCCACCATGTTTAGCTATAGGGACTGTATTTTTTTCTTTGAAGGCCTCATTTCTTTTTCTGAAAACAGTAGAATGACAGGCTTTACCAAAAAGCTGTAATTTTGTTTCGTCTAGCCACAGCACATTTTCCCAAGAGCATTTTCGCTTCCTCAGGTAGGTTTTGGCAAACTCCAATCTGGCTTTTTTATGTTTCTATGTCAGCAGTGGGGTTCTCCTGGGTCTCCTACCATAGCGTCCCTTTTCATTCAGATGGCGACATATAGTGCGAGCTGACACAGTTGTACCCTGTGCCTGAAGGTCAGCTTGAATTTGTCTGGAAGTTGATCGAGGGTCTTTATCCACCATTCCAACAATCCTTCATTGCAATATTTGATCAATTGTTCTCTTTTGTCCACATCCAGGGAGATTAGCTACAGTGCCATGGGCTGTAAACTTCTTGACAATGTTGTGCACAGTGGACACAAGAACAATAAGCGGTTATGTCAGTCCAGATGTGCCGGAGCTTGTGACTACGATGCTGGTCTGCAAGAAACGTTTGGAAATGATTTTTTTGGATGGGGAGAGACTCTCTGGTCAGTCTTTAGATGCCTTTATTACGGAAGTCACTTTCGAGAAGAGTACCTTCTTACCTAGTAAGAAAAAAGTAAAGATTCCCACAACTAAGTCAACCATGCAAGAGTTTTGAAAAAGTTCCTTTCATCCCGAGCTAAGTCTTGCACCTAGCCCACCTAGCAATAAAGGGGCCCCTCCCACTTCAAGTGGGGGGGATATGCTGACCTTCTTGGCCACCTGTAATCGGGACATTATGGCTCTTTGGGTCATAGAAGTGGTGTCCTGGGGATAGAGACTGGAATTTTTTTCTTTTCTTTTTTCTTTTTTTTTCCTCTTTCCGCTTTATACCATCTTCCCTCATCTGCGTAGAGGTTAAGGGTTCTTCATGCTGCCTTGAACTTTCTACACTCTTTGAGAGTGATTGTTCCAGTTCTTTGGAGGGACGCTTTCCAGGGTTTTACTCCAACCTCCTTACGGTTGGAAAACCCAGTGGGGGTGTACGGCCCATCCTGATCTGAAGGTTTTCAATACACTGCTTCTGATCCAAAAATTCACAAGGGGAAATCCTGGCATCGATAGACAGGAACAATACGTGCATGTACTCATCTTCGCTCATCATGGTTCCTGAGCTTTGTGGTGGGAGAACAGCCCTTGTTTGTGGCTCCTCTCTAACGCCTGTACAAACCCCCTGGGTCTTTACTAAGGCACTGGCCCCGATTCTTGTGCTGCTGCACTCTGCATTCATTATCCACATTGTGTGGTATCTGGATGATCTCCTTCTGAAGAAGTGCTCAGCCCAGGCCCTCTCTGTCAATGTCTAGTAAATGCTCCAGACACTTCAGAACTTTGGGTGGATCCACAATCTATCAAAGTCTGCACTGTATCTGACCCACCACCTGGAGTACCTGGGCCTATTCATGGACATGGTGTTTCTCCCTACAAGAACATCTTGATCCTTCATTCTTAAATTTGGACCCTTTGCTTCAAGAAGCTACCATTGGTCTGGTTTTGCAAGAGGGTTCTGGGCTTAATGGTAGCCTCCTATTGAGGCAAAAATGTTTGCCCAGGTTCACTCCAGGCCCCTTCAGCTGAACATTCTGATGGTGTGGAACAAATTGCCCCAGTCTCTGGATCTATCCATATGCCTGTATCCCAAAGCCAGGATCTCACTGACTTGGTGGCTGATCAGCCTGGCTCTGGAGGAGGGTAAATTGTTTCTCTTGCCAACTTGGATTGTTTTTAGAATGGATGCCAGGCTGGCTGGGTAGGAGTTCTTGGGACAGAGATGGACCAAAGGACTTGGTCCTGGAGGGACTCTAGACTTCCCATCAATGTTTTGAAGCTCAGGGTACTTCACCTGTCCCACCAGAGGTGAGACAGATTGGCTTTAGGGGCGGCCGACAAAGAGATTCAGTTGGACAACACCATGGCTGTGGCTTATGTTAACCATCAGAGTGGCACCAGAAGTCATATGGCCCAAGGGGAAGTGGACTTGATTCTGACCTGGCCAAAAAGCATGCTTTAGTCTCCCGGAGAAGATAAAGGAAGGCAGACCTTCTCAGTCGCCAGTGCCTGGTCACGGGGGAATTATCTTTTTACCCCAATGTGTTTTGGCGAAATCTGTTGCTGTTGCAGATGTGGATTTCTTGGCATCTTGCTTCAACAAAGTAGACAGGTTCGTAGTCAGGACCAGGGATCTTCAGGCCTTTGCAGTGGACACACTAGTGACCCCATTCAGCTGATGCCTTTTTTATTCTTGTTTTGGATAGAGTGGAGAACTTCCTGGTTTGTATGACAACTGCCACATGCAAAGAAAGTGAGAAGATTACTCAGTAATGGGAACAATGATATTAACTTCCTTACAGAAATTCTAAACATTCCTTATCCTACCAGAAACTTTGTTTTATATTTCTGCCTGTGCCCCAACTGGGAACTTTACCCTAGAAAAATATCTCCCAAATGGGAAGACAGTCGGCAATAAAAAAAAGTGAAAAGTTCTAATCTTTTTACGTTCTATCTAAAACAAAATACAAATGGCTGAAATTAAGTTGTAATTTGTTTAATTTATACATAATTGCATTAATTTTGTATTTTTCTATCTGCCTGGAACTGAGCTGTAAATGGTGCCTTCACTTGATGTTAGGACAAGCATGCATTATGATACATGTATACATTATTTTTCTTTGGCAGTCAAACTCATGCTTTACTATTATGGAAGTATTAACATCAGCATGTTTAGTTAGAATGTCCTCAGGCTTATTAAGTAATAGACTGAGGATCACCTTCCATGTTTATTTAATGGAATTACATGCTATTAATTATAAATATTAGAGGTTTATGAACCTTTTAACAGCTGTGGCCTTTTAGTGGTGATGAAGTGTAATTCGAATATTGAACAATGTGGGTGGATGCCACAGCATGTCAGTATGTACGTCTGGGTTTGAATGTAGCAATGTTTAGAATAAAACCTTTTATTTTTGATTGTGCTTTTTTGGTGTTGGTGATACAAGTTTATTGCACACAAATCCTTTATTTTTGTGTATTAATAATTTTGGATTAAAATGTGTTTTTTACATGTGTATTAGTAACATGCAAATGTATATTCTTGAGCGTGGAGATACTGTTATGTAAATGTGTTCGAAAGACTGGCACAAATGTATCATTATAATTAATGGCTTAGACATTTTTTATTCATTGCAGACATTTCAAACCTGTAAATATGATGATTTATGGTTTCTATTATAATATTTGCACCAGATTATTGCCCTCTGGTAATACTTTTACAGCTTCCTCAGGAACCCTACAGCTATACTTGCTTGGCCTCTGAGATTAATAGAATTCTTCTATAAATGTTGCTTCCTTTATTTCAGGTTAAAGGAGAACTATGAGGTGAGTGCTTTTCACTCACCTTATAGTTCTAGCCGACCTGTGACAATGAGACTGTCACAGGTCGGCTTAGTAGATCGGGAGGTGAGCGAACACATACCGGCGTTCGCTCACCTCTCGATGCTGCCACGGCTCTCTGCCGTGACAGGGGAGGGGCTGGATTCTCTCCTCTCCTGTCCGATCCGCCAGCGCTGACTGGCGGAACAGACGAGGGAGGGGGCGGGTAGATAGCCAGCTGTCAGTCACGCAGCTGGGCGGATCCAGACATAATTGTGCAGCTTGCGGTATACTGCGGCGTCTCAGTATACCGCGAGCTACAGTTAGCGGTATACTGAGCCTAGGGTGACGGGAGGACGCTAGTTTGTGTCCTCCCGTTACCCTAAGGAGAACTATGGGAAAAAGCCTTAACCCCATAGTTCTGCTTTAGAGGATATAATAGAAATTATCTATCAAGAAGCAGCAGTTATTTCGTATTATATTGTATTTAGCTGTTCTCAGATTGTGACATGCTGCCCTGGTATATATTGGAACAGGGGTCAAAATTTCAAGTCATGAGCTACTAGCCAGCCCTTAAGAGTTACTCCCTACCCCCCACATATAAAATAATACAAACCCCCCCCCATTCCCTGGCCCCCCACATATAAAATAATACACTCTCCCCCCTGTTCCCTGCCCCCATTCACATATAAAATAATACATTCTCCCCCTGTTCCCTGCCCCCTCACACATTAAGTAAGAAGCCCTCCTGTTCCCTGCCCCCTCACACATTAAGTAAGAAGCCCTCCTGTTCCCTGCCCCCTCACACATTAAGTAAGAAGCCCTCCTGTTCCCTGCCCCCTCACACATTAAGTAAGAAGCCCTCCTGTTCCCTGCCCCCTCACACATTAAGTAAGAAGCCCTCCTGTTCCCTGCCCCCTCACACATTAAGTAAGAAGCCCTCCTGTTCCCTGCCCCCTCACACATTAAGTAAGAAGCCCTCCTGTTCCCTGCCCCCTCACACATTAAGTAAGAAGCCCTCCTGTTCCCTGCCCCCTCACACATTAAGTAAGAAGCCCTCCTGTTCCCTGCCCCCTCACACATTAAGTAAGAAGCCCTCCTGTTCCCTGCCCCCTCACACATTAAGTAAGAAGCCCTCCTGTTCCCTGCCCCCTCACACATTAAGTAAGAAGCCCTCCTGTTCCCTGCCCCCTTTCACATATAAAATAATACATTCTCCCCCTGTTCCCTGCCCCCCATGTAAAATAAAACAAGGAACCCCCCTCACCTGCTTGTCTTTCTGCAGGGAGGAAGTGAGCAGGAACGATCCCTGGTGATCTAGTGGTGATCAGTAAGGTCTGCTGCAGACCTTACTAATCACTTTGTTTTCGGCCGGAGCTCAGTGAAGAGCAGCGGCTGAAAGAACAGAGAGCCCAGCAGGAGCAGCTGCTCCCAGAAGTCAGTTTGCGGTCCGTGACCGCAAGCCTGACTGAATTTCCACTCGCCAAATGCATTCACACTAGTACAGTGCATTAATCGCATAGTACCATGCAATTAACGCACTGTACCACGCAATTGCACCTACCATGCATTCTGATGTGTGCGGTGTGTTGAGTTGCCATTCATTTCAATGGTACCCCAAACGCACCTCCCACCCACAGTTCATAGGCTTGCACTGTACCCTAATGACCGAGGACAAATGTGGGTCCTGAGGTTACGCAGGTTGAGAACCACTGCTCTAGAGGGTGCATCATCACATAGGCTCAACTCAGTACACCAAGACCGAGGGACTATCACACGTCATTATGTGAATATTCTCCCCGACTCCTATATGTTGGTTAAGTGTTTAGATGAAGCACTGAGAACTTGAGGACTGATGAATTAAGTTTTACTTGCTCAGAAGAACATTACACGTATGAATATAGCATTGTTAAGGCCTGGTTCACACCTAGGCGTATTGCATATGCGCGTCTGTCGCGCGTTTTTTTAACCGCAATTCGCGGTAAAAAAATTGCACGACAAACGCACGTTTCCGAGGGCTACTTGGCTGTATCCAATGGAAACGCGAAACAAGAACGGCCCAAAGTAGTACATGTACCTTTTCAGGCGTGGGCCGTTTTGTAGCGCGTTAGGGACGGGCTGAAATACGCCAAGGTGTGAACCAGACCCATTGAATACAATGGGATTTAGATGTTTGAGCGTTTTGTAGAGCGTTCGTCGAGCGTAGAACGCGCTACAAAACGTTCAGGTGTGAACGAGGCCTAATAAAAAACTTCCTTTGTATCATAGATAAGCATGCACATAGAGACAAACATTGCACTACAGTGCTGTCTACACCTCAAAGTACATAAGTATATGCTGTTGCATTTCCAACACTATAGACCCAGAAATGAAGCTAATGGAGAATGATCTGTGCACATAGCATCAATGCAATGCAGAGAGGACCTCAGGGGTCTTTAGGAGAAGCTCATTTCAGTATATTATATTTTATTAGCTAAGTATATTTTACGTACATTCATATTTATTGCCTTCTATTCTTATGCTGGCTTTGCTAGTACAAGAACAGGGTCTATTCACTGAAGGTTGAAGAGTTTGGAGAAGGCAGAAGTGAAAAATCTAGCCCAAAATAGTCGATTTGGAAAAATTCTCTAATTTGGCTAACTTTCCAGTTAATCTATGTTGTCCTAGAGTGTTCACTTCCCCTGCCTTCTCCAAACTCTTCACCCTTTTGTGAATACACCTTTAAGTCGTCAGCTCTGCTGTCTCTTCCTATTGCTATGCATCCTGTCAGTACATATGCATGCATCAGATCCTTATTGGCTCCTAGTGCTACTGAGCATTGGAATTTAGAAACCTGAAATCAAGCCAAATTCAGGTACTTATGCAAACTGTATGTAAAACTATTTTTTTTTTTTTAAATATGCAACTGCAATTAACCTCTTGCCGTCCGCACGTGGTAGAAAAACGGACGGACGGCACTGCTGCATTGGCGGGTTGCCGTCGCCAGACGGCATTTTTTTTCTACTCGCGCACGCCCCCTAGCGGGCACGCACGGGCAGAAAAGACCCGTCCATTTATATCTGCCTGGAGTTATGGTTTAACAATAATCTAAATACAGGGCCCATTCTTGTGTTTATGTAGGATCATACTAAAGTCTGTTTCTACAATCTTTTATCTGTACAAATTTGGTTCATGCAGTTATTTATTCAGTTAAGCTTGCCATACACTGCTCAAAAATTCGGCTGAGTCTTGGCGACTTGGCTGAAATTCCAGCTGTTGGTTAGAAGCACTCAGAAGCGCAGCCATAGTTTAGACAGCTGTCCAAATACAATAGCCAACAGTGGAGATTCTCCCATCCACACTGTTAAGAGTGAATGGGAGATTCTAGCATAATTTCTTGTTCTGCCTACATGGTTAAATAAAAAGAAACAAGTGTTTGGCCAGCTTTCGTTAGCAACACATTAGGCCTCAGTTTTACATTTGCTTTATGTCTCTTACTACAAATCACACCAAGTAATAACAGGACACCTTATCTATATAGTATAGAGAAGTACAGAATCCACTTTTTTCATAGTAACATTGTAAACTCATGCTGTCTTTATCATTAGCATAGATGAAAGTGTTACTTGTATTTTATTCCTGAAGAACTCTAGGTGGCAATACAGTCAGTGTGTATGGTGATTGGTGTGGCTTTTATTGCAGTCAGGATGAATGCTACAGTACATGATACAGCGTTTTGATGGATTGTTTTAAGCCTGAAATACTTCAACATCTCCCAAACTCCCTGCCTTGTTGTCAGTATGAATCTGCTTCATAATCATACATTTTTTATTGTACTAAAGGCAAAATATAAGAACATTGAATATATGTAGCCAAATTCAATTTGGTATCTTACAGCTGACCTTAAAATGGACAGTAATTCATGTCAGTAATTCAATTTTTCTTTTTTCAGGTCTCTCCAGGATCTTGAAAAGTAGATTGGAAATGACACAGAATCGGCTGGTAGACTGGGCATTGGCTGAGTACATGGCATTTGGGTCATTGTTGAAAGAAGGGATACATGTCAGGCTGAGCGGCCAGGATGTTGAAAGGGGAACATTTAGGTAAGTATTCTTTTGTTTGTCACACTCATAGCAAATACATATTGGACACAAAGCATGTAACGACACTATTAAGGTATATTAAAACCATTATTTATAAAGGTGTATCTATGCACTGGTGGTTTGGTACTGTTGCACACTTAAAGTTATATTCTTGTTACAAGTATGATTTTTGCAGGCAGGGGTTAAAAGAAAAAGTTTTAGCCTATTTCCGGTTGGCGGAAGGAGTGTTAATGCAAATTACCATCACATCTGTATTGCCGATTATAGTGAAAAAGTTTATCTAGTAGGACCATGCCCTGACACCTGTCACATTATTACCCACCCAGCAGAGCCCTGTCACAATAAGCCTTGCTTAGTTTGGCTCTAACTCCTGTCTTTGACAGGTTATTTGTTGTATGAAAGAAAGAAAAGTTAGCCCGTTTAGTGTGCATGCACACGAGGAATCACACTAACATGCCAAAAGTATCAGAATAACAATTCCTCCTTTATTGGGTGAACTCATATCTTTAAGCACTTGCTGAACAGGTGTCTACACCCCCTTTCAGTATTCAGCATTGCAGTACTTTGACATTTGTTCCAACATTTTATTCCAACATTTAGTGCAACACTGTACTGAAATGAATTGTATACAATTTTTTGGGGACAGATAGAGCTTTCTTTTGGTGGTATATAATCACCACTGGGGTTTTTATTTTTTACTATAAAGGAAAAATTACTGAAATTTTTGGGAAAAAAAGCTTGCGCTCGATGTCATGTCATATAGACATGGCCTGTTACATCCAGAAAGCTCCCGGCCGGCCTTTTTGTTAAAACGGCCGACCAGGAGGCGGTTACAGGCCTTAAGCCTTTAGGCGCCCTGTACGAGAAAGCTTTACAGCGCCCCTCAGTGACCACACCCTTTAGTGACCACACCCTTTAGTGGCCACCCCCCCCCGGTAACCACACCCTATTTTCCCAATATCCGCACCACTTAAAGACTCCTATTTTGTTAAGCCGCAAAGAAACATATTAAAAAGTATGGTAAAAATAAAAACTTTTATTCAAAGGTATTAAACTTGTCGGCACAATAAAAGTATTCTTATTAAATAAAACAACAGAAGGTAAACAATAAATGTCAAACTAAAATAGAGTCTATAAAAATAAAGTGTCAGGTTGTCATGCCGACCCCTTTTTTCAAGTAAGTGCATCTAGAAAAGTAAAAATAGAAAACGGAACACAAAACCCAGAATACATGTAAATTAATGAATTACTATATGTCTGAATATACGAAAAATGTATTCCGGCACGTAATAATTTGAGAATGTGCGCCGGCCATGTTGGCCACCTGTGTGTTCTGTGAATACATGCCACCATCTTGGAGGCGGGAAGCATGACGTTGCATGACGCCATGCATGCGTGGCGTCAGGTGACGTCACACACCGATATTGGCCCCACCATCTTGGTGTATACCTAGATATACACCAAGATGGCGGCGCCCAACACGTGCGGTGTTATATGACGTAATGCGTCCTGCCTCCAGAACACGCCAATTGCTGAATCCAAAATAGCATAAAAATGTGTTTTGCTTGATGAAAAAAATGTAAACTTTTCTAGTTTTCGTTCATTTCATCTGAAATGAATTTTTAGTCTTTGCACATGTCTAATAATATGTGTGTGTGGGGGGGCAGTTTTCACTTTTTAAAAATAATGAAAAAATAATCCTTTCGGCCAGCGCTCTTTCAGTGAACGCTGGCCGAAAGGATTGTGCAGGATTGATTGGTAAGGTCTGCAGACCATACTAATCAACCACCTG
>NW_017306606.1:440926-481535 GCF_000935625.1 Nanorana parkeri
AAAACTTTTATTCAAAGGTATTAAACTTGTAGGCACAATATAAGTATTCTTATTAAATAAAACAACAGAAGGTAAACAATAAATGTCAAACTAAAATAGAGTCTATAAAAATAAAGTGTCAGGTTGTCATGCCGACCCCTTTTTTCAAGTAAGTGCATCTAGAAAAGTAAAAATAGAAAACGGAACACAAAACCCAGAATACATGTAAATTAATGAATTACTATATGTCTGAATATACGAAAAATGTATTCCGGCACGTAATAATTTGAGAATGTGCGCCGGCCATGTTGGCCACCTGTGTGTTCTGTGAATACATGCCACCATCTTGGAGGCGGGAAGCATGACGTTGCATGACGCCATGCATGCGTGGCGTCAGGTGACGTCACACACCGATATTGGCCCCACCATCTTGGTGTATACCTAGATATACACCAAGATGGCGGCGCCCAACACGGGCGGTGTTATATGACGTAATGCGTCCTGCCTCCAGAACACGCCAATTGCTGAATCCAAAATAGCATAAAAATGTGTTTTGCTTGATGAAAAAAATGAAAACTTTTCTAGTTTTCGTTCATTTCATCTGAAATGAATTTTTAGTCTTTGCACATGTCTAATAATATGTGTGTGTGGGGGGGCAGTTTTCACTTTTTAAAAATAATGAAAAAATAATCCTTTCGGCCAGCGCTCTTTCAGTGAACGCTGGCCGAAAGGATTGTGCAGGATTGATTGGTAAGGTCTGCAGACCATACTAATCAACCACCTGATAAAAGGGCACGGACTGGGGTGTGTGTTTTCATGTGTATGGGGGAGGGGGGGAGGAAGTGTATTAGGCTACATTCACACCTCTATTTTAGGTGCAATTAGGCATTTCTGCGTCAGGAACTTGCATTTTCCTGTAGCAGAAATCCCTAAATTGGCGTTTACAAGTGGCAGCTGTCACCTAAGTTAATGATCAGGTGACAGCAGTTGCATGTAAACGCCTGCACACCGCATGTAATGATACGTGATATGTTTACATTCAGTTAGGAATCAATCACTCTCCCTGGATGCATCAAGTGTGCATCCTAGGAGAGTGTTCTCTAACCGCATGTAATAATATCACATACCATTACATGCATTGTGCAGGCGTTTACATGCAACTGCTGTCACCTGATCATTAACTTGAATCGGTGACAGCGGCCACTTGAAAACGCCAGATTAGGGATTTCTGCTGCAGTAAAACACGAGTTTCTGATGCTGGATCTTATCGTACAAATGCCCATTATCGCCACTGATACTGATGCATCCTTAATTGCAATGTATATAGAAATCTTCATTGTGGACTCCAACCTATTTCTGTACTAAGGTTATGAACATATTCATTCCAGTCATGCTCTTCTTCCTGCGTGATAAGTGGGAGGGTCTGTCTGCTATAATCACATGGTTAATCCCAGCATTGTAATCCTACTGTTGTAAGATGAGGAAAAACTACTTCAATCACATGAAGAAATGACCAGGGGTAACCAATCAGCATCTCTCTTCAGTTTGCTCAGGTAAGATTTGAAAATGAGACAGAGATGTTGATTGGTTGCAGTGCAAATCTGCTCCAGTTTCGATAAATTCCCCCCATTAGGGATGCACCGATACTAGTATCAGTATCGGTGCTGATACCGAATATTTGGGTGAGTGCTCGTACTCAGATAAATGCTCCAATACTTTGCTCCGATACAATAACTTCCGGTCAGAGGGAGATCTTCCTCTTAACGGCTGTGTCGAGAGAGCATGGAGCCGGCTTCCTTTCCAATCAGGAAGCCGGTAGGTGTGTAATGACTTTCCGCCCAGCTTCCTCATACAAGAAGTTATGGTATCAGGAAGTATTGGGAGCATTTGGGTGATTACATATACAGTATCGGTGTCGGTGCATCCCTACATTTAATTATGTATTAATGTATACAGGGATACGTTACGTTTTGTATGTTATATCTACATAAGTTCCACTTAAAGTGACATTAAACCCTCAGATTTGTTAACATAAACCAATACTGTAATGTGTGCCTTACTGTAATCCATGGTAGTTTCCCTTCTCTTTGCTGCTCTTCGTGTTAAATCCTTCTCTCTTCTCATGCTGAGGGAGAACTTCCCTTTGCAGCTGAGTGCCTCTTCCTGTAGTGCTGGCTCAGGTTGTGAACCTGCACACAGACACCATGTATCCATTCCAGAGAACGCAGTCTGCTGCAAAACAGAAGTTCTGCCCAGCATG
The DNA here is from genome assembly GCF_000935625.1 of Nanorana parkeri. Classification (NCBI taxonomy): domain Eukaryota; kingdom Metazoa; phylum Chordata; class Amphibia; order Anura; family Dicroglossidae; genus Nanorana; species Nanorana parkeri. The sequence continues at coordinate 443,166 of NW_017306606.1, forward strand.
AGAACAGATACAGATTTAAAAGAAGATCAGCAAAGAGAAGGAAACATCTGAGGGTTTAATGTCACTTTAAGCCTTCATTCACACCTGAGTAACATGAAATATACATTTTTGTGCAATTTTGCGTGTCTTTGCAGATTTTCACACACATATTTATGAGCAGATTGTGATACGCTGAAATCAATGGGCAAACACGCGATTTACACATTCAAAATGCAGCAAATGTGCCTTTTTGCCCATTTCCATTGAAGTTTATGGGGCCATGGAGTACAGAATCTGCAAATAAAAAACTCATGTACTTTTTTCAAGAGATGGGTGTTTTTCTACAGACGACAGGATGCTCAGATGTGAACATGACTATTAAAATGAATGGGGGGCTTTTTTGGCCTGTTTTTTTTTTAGCAGAAAAAGCGCTACAAAACCCTTTGTGTGAATGAGGGCTTAAAGTCTCCAGAAGATATTTCTGTATTGTTCCACAGCAACCAATCATATTCAGACTTCCATTTTCCAGTTCATTGTTCAGTCTGACTGTTATGGGCTATTGTTATATTTTAAATGTTCTCACAACAGTCCTTCTGACAATGATTCTCCTCGTTACATTGGGTGTGACTGAATGCATATGTTCCAAAGCAAACCGAAATACTGACAATGTCATAGCACTTCAAAGCAGCGGAGCATTTAGCTGCTGTGTTGCATTACATAAATGGTAATTACAAATCTATTTTGTTTATGACTGAGAATTGTCTGATGGGCAGAGGTCTGCCTATAATTTACTTAACCTGTACCTTGCCACCTGGTTTTAATTACACTATTAATTGGCACATGAATGAGCGTGCAATTTCTCCCTGACATACATTACAGCAAAGGAGGGTGCATGGAGACCATTACTTTTGCTTTGACACTGGCAGCTCTGGAGCAAGTAATCCACATAATAGGTATTATCAGTGTAATAGTCCATTTTGCATGGGCGCTCTCAGAGCTGAACATATTGGTGTGATTCAGTCAGTTAGCCTAACTCATTACTCAGAGAGTTAATGGATTACAGTAATTGCTTCAGTCATCTCTGTTTTCATAATGTACCTCTGTGTCCCATTCTAATGCTGATTAATGAACCTTCTGAGCTTCTGAGCTCTGGCAGGAGGTGTGCTGGAAAAATCCTCAGCTTTCATATACCCATAGCAAGCCTTGTAAGGGACCATGCAATATGCTTGCAATATGGCACTGGGTCTGCTGTTAATTAAATACTAGTGTCAGTGAAGTGTTTTACAGAGTGTCTGGGTCTAGCTTTTATTCTCATTAGATTAGACCTGTTTGCACAATACATACTACAGGTGAATGAATGGGGGTACACGTTGGCACTCAAAAATCAAAAATAAAGTACCTGTTTCTTGCCTGGAATAGTATAATGCTGTTCTTCAGCTCCCCCTTAATAACGTAAAGCCAAGGCAATGATCACATTGTATCTGGCTATTGACAGTTTAATAATTTTATATTATTAGATACTTCATCAGGTGTTATATATAGTTGCAGAGGTCTGTTTCCTGTTTCCTTTTCAATCTCCGCTGCTCTCCCCGCCAGTGTGGGCAGAGGCAGTGGGGACACAGACCACTGCAGCCAGAACCAGGGGGGGGAGAGACCGCTGTGGCTCTGCAATCCCCCACTGCCCCCCTACCTCAGCAGCCACCCGTGTCTCCTCTTCCCCGACGCCGTTCTGCCCCCCATGTCGCATTAGCCCCACCCCCATGCTTCCGTTGCAAACTAGAGGCTGGAAACCATACCCAGCCTGCTATTGGATATTTTCAAATGCAATAGCAGGCTGGCTATCACACCCGCACACTGCCTGCTGTCAATCAGCAGATGAGGACCTGGTGGAGAACTTTCTCCTTCGAGTCCCTCCTCTGCTGATTGACAGCAGGCGGGTACAATAGCCAGCCTGCTATTGGCTGTTGCAATTTGAAATATCCAATAGCAGGCTGGCTTTTGCTCCCAGCAATAAAGTAAAAAAAAAAAAAAGTTTAAAAAGATAAAGTTAAATAAACTAAAATGAAAAAAAGACTAAAAAATGTAAAAAATAAAAACAAATAAATAAAAATTAAAATACTAACAAAAATAAATAAAGCTAAAGGGTTTCTAAACCCTCAGCTTTTTTTGCACAGATCTACTGCTAGCAAGCAACTTTAACAGCGGTTTAAACTTACCTGTATCTTCCCTGCGCGCTCCCGTCTGAAAATGTGAAACCGCTCGGGCGGCCACAAAGCATCTGGGGGTGGGCGCATGCGCAGTTCACATTTTCGGCCGGGACGCGAGGAGAGACACAGGGTAAGTCTATGGACGTGTGCGCCCGCATGCAGACACGGTGGGGAAGGAAGCGCCAGCAATTACAGAGGAGTCAGCGCTGGATCGGAGACTCGCCACAGAGCTGGAGAGTAGGCTGAAAACGACAGGAAAGAAGAAGATGATGGGATTAAGAGATTAAGTGCTTTCATTAACGTTGTGTTGAGGCAAAAACATTTTTGCTTTTAATGTCACTTTAAATAAACTAAAATAGGAAAAAAAAATGTGGGTGTGTTTTAAATATATTGGCTTGCAGTTTTACAATTCACATTATATGGGGACTTTACCCTAGAGAAACATCTCCCAAATGGGAAGACAGTCAGCAATAAAAAAGTGAAAAGTTCTAACCTTTTTACACTCTTATCTAAAACAAAATACAAATGGCTGAAATTAAGTTGTCATTTTTTTTATTATTTTAATTTAGACATTTATGGTGGGAAAAGTAATTTTCAGTTTTGGCCTGGCAAATGTTGCTGCAGGAAGTGCGTTGCGGTGCAATTCATTCAATGGATCCCAAATGCACCTCCCGTCCGCAGTGTTTGATCGCCCGCACTGTAATGCACGGTACTGCAATGCCCTGCGTTCCAGTGCAGTGCGATTGCAAACAATGTGCATACCGTTTTATTCTGAAGTAAACTTTGTCTGTAAAGCTGCATTTGTGTATTTTATTTTAAATAAATGGCGGTATTATTTTTTCTATCCTATCCGGTTAATCAAAGTTAATAATCGTCTAACCGATTATGTAAATAATCGTTAGCTGCAGCCCTAATGTATATGTATGCGTGTATATCTATCTATCTATCTATCTATCTATCTATCTATCTATCTATCTATCTATCTATCTATCTATCTATCTATCTTTGCAGCTATAAAAGCTTCAACTCTTCTGGGAAGATTGTCCACAAGGTTTAGGAGTGTGTTTATGGGAATGTTTGACCATTCTTCCAGAAGCGCATTTGTGAGGTCAGGTACTGATGTTGGACGAGAAGGCCTGGCTCGCAGTCTACGCTTTAATTCATCCCAAAGCTGTCTAAAGGGGTTGAGGTCAGGACTCTGTGCAGGCCGAAAAACAACCCCACACCATAATCCCCCCTTCACCAAACTTTACACGTGACATAATGCAGTCAGGTAAGTACCGTTCTCCTGGCAACCGCCAAACCCAGACACATCCATCGGATTGCCAGACAGAGAGGAGTGATTCGTCACTCCAGAGAACACGTCTCCACTTCTCCAGAGTCCAGTGGCGGCGTGCTTTACACCACGGCATCCGATGCTTTGCATTGCACTTGGTGATGTAAGGTTCGGATGCCGCTGCTCGGCCATGGAAACCCATTCCATGAAGCTCTCTACGCACTGTGGTTGTGCCAATCTGAAGGTCACACGAAGTTTGGAGTTCTGTAGCTATTGACTCTGCAGACAGTTGGCGACTTCTGTGCGCCTCAGCATGCACTGACCCCGCTCTGTCATTTTACATGGCCTACCACTTCGTGGCTGAGTTGCTGTTGTTCCCAGTTGCTTCCACTTTGTTATAATACAACTAAAAGTTGACCATGGAATATTTAGTAGCAAGGAAATTTCACGGATGGACTTATTGCACAGGTGGCAACCCAGTCGGCATGCCTAGGTGCTTGATTTTATACACCTGTGGCCATGGAGGTGATTGGAACACCTGAATCCAATGATTTGGCTTAGTATGTATGTAAAACAAGTCATACATTAAAACAGGGATGCACAAATCCCTGGAGCCCCGTAGCCAATACTCCTTAAAAATGACAGCTGCCTCCTAATTTTTTTGAGTTTTTCTCTAGTCTAGTCGTGGAGCAGAAAAAGTATCAGACCTTGGCTGTGGATCCCTAGTTTTAACACATATTAGGTATTTACATTAGGTGGTTCACAGGCACATTAATAAATATAAAACATATTATTAAAAAATACATTAGTTCCACATTTAAGTAGGATTATCTGCTTAGTATGGTATGTAAGTAGTAGAATTTAGCATTTATTTTTCATGCTTTACATTTAATAATCTCATTACTGATGTCATTTATACTCTGATTTTGTTTTCGGGCATATTTTTATTCTTAATGGGTTTGCAATACTATATTAAAAGCTTCAGTGTGGTGGGGTTTATAAAGGTCACAGAAATATTACTAGAAAATAAATGTGAATTCATGAAAGAGCTAATACAATAACATTGACCAAGAAGATTGTTGTTGAGAACCTACAGACAGATTTGAAATAAATGTGCAGTTCTCTTTTGAATTCTTTGTTTTTAGAAATTTTTTGCACAATAAATATGGTCACTATTCTGTAAATGTCTAATACATTTGGGTGTCACATGAGAATGTGTAGTATTAAAGTTTAAGCCGTGTGGAAATTACAGAATTTAAACTTCATCATCACCATTTTATGGGGGTAACTGTTTAGACTGACCTTGTCCACCTATGGATTCCAGTCCTTTTATTCCCAGCGGATGTTTATAATCCTGTCAGTGTGGTCTGAGTCTGCCTTTGCCTTCATCCCAGTTTGGTACTTTTTACATCTGCCCAAAGAGCATACATAAACCAACTCAACTAACCTCTCCTTGTTTTGAAGTTAAAGCTGATATACGCTGCAATAGATGCATCTTTCCCATGTTTTATCCCTTCCAAGACCTTGCAGGTACAGAAAAAATCCCATTGACCTGCCAGAAATGCACTTAAGCTCTGTTGTGGTCTTAACACGTAGCATTTTTGTGGACTGAAGGGTGTCATGCCTTGCAGGTGTCCTTTGCTAATCTACTCAACTATTTCTATCCTCAGATATCTGCAAAATAAAGGCTAGTCATTTTGTAGTCTAAGATAGCAACTGGAAGGACTAAGTAGAATATATGAGATAACACAGGAAATGTGAAGAAGACACAGGGTAGCTCTAAATTCCTTAAAAGGTCAATAGGATTTTGTTTGCACTTATTCAGCAGTTATAATACAATTCTTTTAATAGTATACTTTACAGCCCAAAAGGTAACAAATAAGAGGAAAATGTTTTTAAGGTTTACTTTTGAATGGGAAATTGGCAGTCTCTCTTTAAAGTAAAGTGACTGTGCCTTCTCAAAGCTCACCCACCAGCAAGTTGTACTCCTTCCTTTGCCACTTCCCTGATACAGGAGTCAACACAAATATAGCAACGCCAGGTCAAAGACAGGCTATTGGTGATGTTTACTGGAAGAATATTTTTTATGTTTTCAAATCCTGGTACCAACTTGTTAGTAAATTATACCTGCTTTAAATAACCAGTGGTTGTCTGAATGCCTACATCTGTTTTTCAGGTGTCATACTAAAAAGGTTTAGATCACTTGAAACATATAATTTGATCCCACTGGCATCTTCAGCTCCTTCCACCTCTCCCACCATGGAGTCTCCGTCTTGCTGCAGCTATTAAAGTGCCTTCTGCATTCTTTGTTGTGTAAAATAGATAAGTAGTTCAAAATGTTCAGAGGCCCTCTTGTACTGGTTTTGGCTGTTGATTGAGTTTGGGAAGTCAGGTGGGGAAATTATATCTTTGCACGTGTCCGATATAAGAAGTCATTGGTATTAACACAAAACTGAAATATTGATTTTGCTTAGACTAACTTTTTAAACATGAGTTTTGTTTAGGATGTATTTTTCTGGAAGGTAAATGATTACAAGAGTTCATAATGGGTCTAACAATAATGAGCAGCAGATGTATGTATTTGTATATATTGTTGCAATCAAAGATGTCTCCGTAGTATTGAAGGTCCATACATTGACCGTGCTATTTTTCTTTTTCTTTTTTGTAAGCCATCGCCATCACGTTTTGCATGATCAGGATGTAGACCGCCGGACATGTGTCCCAATGAATCACCTGTGGCCAGACCAAGCTCCATACACTGTGTGTAACAGCTCCCTGTCTGAATATGGAGTCCTGGGTAAGTCATACCATCCTGCTGTACTTCTTGCCATGGCCATCATACAAAGTATTTAATCTTGTAATGAGAAATGTATAGCGCCCAATTTCCTCAAGAATCCTTAGAGACCACCAAGTGTGTACTATGTTTCCAGCTTCTGAAAAACTGTTGTTTTGAGCAGTGTTTTTCATTACATACATTTTCAGCAGTAAGAAATGCACAGTTGAATTTTCAATACATATTTGGCACACCCTGAAAACAAACACCAAGTACATAGTTACCCTTCATTGCAACCTAGCCCCTAATTATGAACCTCGGTCCCTCAACCCAGACCTAAGCCAAAACCACAGGGTTAACCACAATCCTATCTATGACAAAATCCTATCTATGACAAAATCCTTACAAAGTGAATACTATGGCCAATGGTGCTATTGTGCTTAAAAATTCTAGTATTAAAAAAACGTTCAATCCATATGTCAATTTAAAAAATGTTAATGACAGTGTGCAATGCACTAAACTTTCCTCACCTAATAACTTCTACCATGCACAATTAAAACCTATCCCAGGAAAATAAAATATTCCCTTGCAGTGGGGCTGCTCCTGCAATTCTCATTTTAGAGCTAGGCTACCTAGCCCTAGACATGTTCCCCACTCGCGCAGGCTTCTTCTAGGCTACAAGGCCAGCACCCACAACTAGGCCACTTCACACTCTCTCCCCCTCTCATGACAGGACAGAGTGAGTTAATTCTGATGAACTATGTAGCTGCCTTCAGGTGATTAGACACTAGCATATCAAAGCTGTTAGCTCTGTATAACACCTACTCCGAGCCTACCTCAATTTTTTTTTCTAGTGTCCTCAGGCAGTGGATGCCTTCCCTGAGACCTTTCTAGCAAGTTTCCTTAAGCTGCTCACAGCCACTGCAGCACCTAACAGCAGCTATGTGGATTGTTTTTCTTTTTTCGGCAGAGCCAGGGCTGACTGTACCCCAATAGAAGTTAAAGGGAGGGGTGACCTGTCATGTGCTTGGGGCACTCAATTTGGCACTTTGTGTAGAACGTATGTTGCTGCAGGGTTCTAAACAGGTCCAGGGCCATAGTCCATTTTGGTGCAGCCCCTTCAGATGGTATTGCCACTGGTAGTGCTCCCATTTGGTCACTGCTGCTGAAGCTCAGGTAAACTAGGGCTAGGCCCTGTTGTAGGTGTCCAGTGTAGCAGCCTCTTATCCTCTTAAGGGTTAACTTATGGCTTGGGCTTGGCTCACGTTGCCTCTGTATGTTTGAATTTAGAATAATTTCCTGTTTCCATTGGCAACCTGTAGCGCAGCGTCTCTCTGCGATATTGTACATTGCATTTTCCTAAGCCAGGGCATGCATAAAGCTGAAAACATGTTGCTGCTGCAACTAGAGGTTCACCGAAATGACATTTTGAAAACGAAACTGAAAAAAATGAATTCTCAAACTGAAAATTATTTTCTTTTTAAATATTTTCTTTATATTATTTTCTAAACTTTTTATTTTTTATTTTTGGGTTTTTTAAAAATATTTTTATTTTTGAACTTTACTGTCGGGGGCTCTGGGAAATCAAGATCCTTGATATTTTCCTTTTCTGGGAAACAGATCCCTGATATTTTCCTTTTAAAATAGAAAAAGAGATTGAGGGCACAGAGTGCTCAATCTCTTATTCTGCAGCCCCTGTTATGAATGAACAGGAATCCTCTATACTGAGTGTCCCTGTTCATTTATAACTTGTGGAGATAGTATCTTTACTATATCCACAATCATGAATGAACAGGAAGTGATGTACAACACTTCCTGTTCATTCATAATTGGGGACACAGTAAACATACTATGTCCTCAAATATTTACAATCAGCAACCAGCTGATCGCTGGCTGCTTGTACCCACTCTCCATCCTGACTTGCTTTCACAGGAGGCTGAGCGGGCAGTGGAAAGCTCGGTCTAGTGTGACAGCTGACTCCTCCCCTGCACCAAGTCAGGCTGGAGAGATACTAAAGATACAATCTCCCCCATACCGCTCTCCATCCTGATCTGTCACAGGAGGCAGTGCGGGGTGGAGATGTCAATTGTGCCTCGAGCCTTTACCAAAGTTCTGGCCCCTGTTCTGGCTCAACTTCAGTGTCAGGGTAATTCCCATAGTAGGCTACTTGGATGACCATCTCCTCAGAATAGTGGGTGCAAGCCTTATCATCCAACATTCATCAGATGATAACAATAAATCCTGCAGAGCCTTGGATGGGTCATGAATCTCCACAAGTTGTTGCTTGAGCACCCTCACTTGGAGTACCTGGGCCTTGTTTTGGACATGGTCTTCCTTCCCCTGGAAAAGATCTTATGTCTCTGCTCCCATGTTTACAACTTACAGTCCAGGAGTCATCTGACTGTTCGCGTTTTCATGAAGGCAGTCAGCCTGATGGTGGCCCTTTCAAGGCAGTGTCCTTTTTACAGTTTCAATTCAGGCTGCTGCCGTTCAGCATTCTGGCGACGTGAGACAAGCAGGTTCGGTCCTGGACCTCCACATCTGCTTGTCCAAAAGACCAGGTTGCCCTGGCTTAGTGGATTTACAACCCGCCACTGCAATCAGGGAAATCCTTTCCCCCTATAATCTAAAAGGTGGTCATGATGGATGCCAGCTTGTCAGGTTGGGGAGGAGTCCTGGGGAACCTCTTGCTTCAAGGAATCTGGTTGGAAGAGGAGTCTTGACTGCTGATCAACATCCTGTAGCTCGGGGCCTTTCAGTTTTCCCTTTAACGCTGGATCCCGCAGTTACAGGGCCAACTGACCAGGATTCAGTTAGACAGCACCAAACAATGGCTTATATCAACCTTCAGCGAGGCACCAGAAGTTGTGAAGCTCAGAGAGAAGCAGATCTGATTCTGACTTGGGGGAGAACATTACCTCCTAGCCCTGTTCACTGTTCAAATCCCAGGTGTGAAAATTGGCAAACAGACTTTCTCAGTTGTCAGCATCTGGATTCCGGAGAATGGTCCCTTAACCCAGATGTGTTTTTAGAACCTTTTGTCTCAGGTTGGGGATGGCAGATATGGACCTCCTGGCATCCAGGTTCAACTACAGACTGAATAAGTTTATTGCCAGGACTAGGAATCCCCGTGCTTTCCCATTGGGTGCCCTGGTGACTCCGTGAGTCAGTTCACCCCATCTACACCTTCCCTCCTCTGACACTCTTACCTCGCCTCTTTGGTACTGCCTGCTACAAAACTGAGGCAGCCTTGGAGTGGGAGAGTTTATATAGGGCTGTCCTAACAGCCCCATCGATTTCAGAATTAACTCCCTGTGTCCTGTGATGTACTCCAAGAAATGGATTTTACAGGTAAGGCAAAAATCCTGGTGTTTTTTGTTTTTTGTTTCTTTTTTTACAGGGATATCATAAATTATGTCAACTATATCACATCTTGGATATATGGTGATGTTTGTTTTTTTTATTTTTAACTGATTGCTCAATTTAAAGTTCTGTACTGAACGTTTTTGAACAATTGACTCTCTCCATACATGTTTTCTGTATAGAGAGAAACATGATGGCTGTCAGTGCTAACCTGTAATATGAATATGCTTGTTTCCTGTTTGGTCAGACTGATTGAATGGCTTCAGTAATGTTTATTCACTTATTAGGAACAAATATGCTGCTTGAGGTAGAAAAAACATGTTAGAAAATTTAGATATATTATCTTAACTGATCTGAATGTGATAAAATAAAATCTGGTTGCTAAGGGTTAATGCAGTTTATTCATCATATTGCAGTTTTTTCTGACATATTGGGTAAGCCTACTTGTGTGTTTCACTGTAGCAGAAAAGAAAAGTTCACCTTGAACGTTTTACATTTATCACTATGCTTGACTAAAAAGCAACATATGTGCAGATAAACCTTCAACAAATTAGTCATATTGCAAGCTTCTCAGCCATGTCTCCCAATCTTCACAAATGAGATCATAATACTGAAGATAAATTTACACTTGGATTAAATGCTGCCAGGGGAAATTTCACTTTGTATACCCTTTGGAGTTAGGATATATTATGTGCTACAAATATACATATAGGAAAACAGAGGGCAAAATATTGTAGTCCATGTATGCTGTTTTTGCTGCTAGAGAATAGGCTAGATAAGAAGTAGGAGATTTTAAAGTCCAACTGAACTTTCAGTTTAACTTTGTTAAAAACACTTTGGGTACATCCAACCAAAAGGTGTGTAAGCTACTGTTTATGAACCTTGTAAGGCCCCATTGTGACATCCATGTCCGTCCAGTTTTTTTCCTCTTGCAAAGGAGGAAATAACTGACATTACCGGACCCATGTTGGTCTATGGGGAGTCAGATTAAACAAACATGTGTCTGTTTACATCAGATTACCCCCAATCCACCGCGTTCAGGTGCACCAAACCAGAACCCTGGTCAGTTTGGTTTTCTAGAGCCTGGCTAGAATCGGGGGGTAATTAGATGTGAACGGGACTGCCTGCCAGGACCTGTTTACTGCCCTGCCTGCCTGCCTGCCTGCCCTGAAATAGTCCACATGTTGAAAAATATGTTTGCTGCCTTTGCTGACACTGGATAATACACTGAGATATGTTACATTTATTTTAATTGAGGGTGCCATTTGTATAAATGGTGAAACATTTTCAATGTTACAAAACAAGTCCAGTTGTATGTGACTAAAATACTGTCTTCTTGCATATACTGTAAATCTGCTGTATCCCAAAGTCTCTGGGTAAAGACATTCACAGTAGGAGCAGTGGTGAGGAGCAGAGGTCTTGATACCTGAAATAAGTCATCGCTTTACCCACTCCTGCTATCATACCTGTACACCCGCTATGGACCAGGGCAATGTTTGTTTACATTTATGGCATAGGTTTATTTGGCAAGTACTTAAGATAGCAAAGTTATCTATTTAGTTTTTTTCAGAGCAAACAAGCCTTTTTTTTATTCTGTAAGTTATCCTATTTAAAATGACAATAAAATTATGATTTTGGTATAATGCATGGCAAAGAAAAAAAAACCCTAAAATAAATATATAGAAAAAAGGTTAAAAATAAATGGTATAAATACATAAACAAAATAATCGGGAAGAAAGAGTTCATCTGCATATGATGGAACAGAATGAATACAAAATAATATTAAGGTTGCTATGCATCTCTAAGGCTCCATTCACACATTAGCGTTTTCTGCGGAAACGTGCAAAACACAAAAAGCAATACATTCTTATGGAGCTCGTTCACACCTGCGTGTTTGTACGCGGGCATAAAAATACTTAATGCAGCAAAAAGTACATGTGCAATTTTCTGGCCAATTTCAGCGTGTTCTGTCCCCAAACGTCTGTGGTTGTAGCTGCAAACACACAGAAAAGCGGGCATCTATTAAAATGTGCTAATTTTTGTGTGCGTATAGAAATTTTTTCCACACGATAAAACATGTCGAATTCAATTTTAGCCGCGCGACGTAACGCAAAGGTATGAACAGCCTCCATTGACCTGAATGAGAATCTGTGTTTTGCATGACCGCGCGATAAGTCGTCTAGGTGTGAACCAGGCCTAAATCCTGCATTTGGACATTGGTGTTTGTGTCAGTGAATGCAATCAAACCCCCTCGTCCCCAGCATTAGCATCAATAGCCAGGCCCAGCAGACAAGAGAGACAGTGGGCCAGGCGTTGAGTACCAGGGGTTTAGACAGTTCTTTTTCTGACAGCAGCAACAGCAATTATAGCTGCTATATAAAACAGCCAGGAATTTCTGGTAAATGCAGCGGAGAAGAAAACCATGTACGCCATGTGTACTTCAATAAGGTTTTTACCACGACTAGTTAAAGCTCATTTGAGATCGCAGAAGTATGCTGTCACATACAAATATTACGAACAGCGCTCTCGGATTGGGCCAAGGGAATAGGGTACTGTAGTTCTACTTCGCCTGCAGCCCTATGGCTCTAGACACTCGATCGTATTTGGCTCCGCCCCCTTATAGATGTTCGTGTCCATCAGCACGAACACAGGTCCCTCATGAGGCATCTACTATTAGTCCGAGCCGCATGCCTACGCAGAAACTGGACCATTTGAGTGCCCTAGCCCCATCTCCCAATTTCCTTTCTCATTCCCTTATAGATTTTAATTCCCACCATTGGCATCATGGACTCTCTTATATATTTTAAATTCTACAATTTTAAATTTCAGTTATATCTATTAAAAAATTGTTTCATTCATTTTTATACTTTTTACCATCTAAGCTCTAATTCACCCCCATAATCTTCACCTTTACACTATGAATACTTAATAGATTTCTCCCTATATAGAATATCCTTTATATAAGCCCCAAGCTTTGAATCTACATACAATAGCCCCTTCTTGTATACACATCCATGCAGATATCCGTACGCAATACCTGGAACCACAGCCTCTGTATATCATCACAGAACCTTGTAACTCTTTTTATTGCATGCCCCGCTCATCCCCGCTAGACCCGAGAGATCGTTCGTCATACTAATGAGTATCATGCCGCTCTTAATTAATCACTCAGGGTTCCACTGTCCACACTTTTATTATATAACTAGCCATTGTTTTCATTCTCATTTTCATCTCCCTTATACTCCTTAGTCACAGTCCTTCAATTATCTCCACATCTAAGGCACACACGGAATCCCCAGACTTACGTCGAGACCGAACAACTGTCACTCACGACGGCGCCGCCTACCATCTCCAAACTCCGCCCAGCTGTCACACTTAAATCGGCGGTTTCCCGCCGCCGTTACACCATTCCTAATGAGCTTGACAAAGAGGTAACATCCTCGAAACGCGTTGCTCCCGAGCCTCCACCCACTACTTCACCTACCTGATCCTTCCTCACTTCACCACCATCCCGGCCAATTCTCCATCCTGCATCTTCACCACGGCACGGACACTGGCCCAGACACATCCATCTCACAGCCCGATTTCCTCCACCCGCAGCTGCAGCCCAGCCTGACGTCAGTCCTCACATCACTGGCACTTCACATTGCCTCAGCGGGGACACGGACACACTGTCACATCCATCTGGTCCCGAGACCCACTTAAAGTAAGTGAACCATTTCCTCTTACTTTCTCCACTGTGCTACTACCAGTTTCATAGTCCCCCTAGCCTCGCGCCCTCACGTTTGTTTTTTGTTTCAGAAGTATGCTGTCAGGCATTGTGCTAACAATCTCCATTGTCATGGTCTCATCTCCACTTCCCTGTTACAGCCATTGTGCATGTTGGCCTAATATGATTGTGCAGTCCAATTTGCGCCATATTTTGAACTGCTGCATTCCGTAACAGATCTGGCCAGACACACCCCATGTCTGTATGAGAACTCTTGTGCTGAGGGGTGTGACTGACTGTTACTCAATAATAACAGCTGGCAACTTTCCTAATTTTCAGGTACATCCCTAGGCTTTGGAGGTTTGTCCTTGGTAATGCCCATACTTTTGAATTAACGTAAACCCGAAGAGGAAAAAAATCTGCTTTTGGATGCTAGATTAAATTGTTAGTATTTCTTAGCATCTAGTGCTTCCACCAGCTTTCATAACATGCATGTTATTGTATGGACAGACTGAGATTGCAGGTAGTATTATAGCAAGATCTGAAACTAGGAGCATAGACATCTAAAATAATTTTGGGGATTCCTGCTTCAATATTATCTACAGCATAATATAACTAGGGATGCACCGATACCAAGTACTGTACTCGGTACAAGTACAGATACTTTTCGAGCTCCAAGACTAGACTAGAGAAAAATTCAAAAGTTAGGAGGCAGCTGTCATTTGTAAGGAGCACACAGAGCTCCTGGGATTTGTACATCTCTGTTTTAACGTACGATTTTGTTTTTATAAATATAAATAAAGGGATGCACCGATACCAGTTTTACAAGTACTGGTTCTTGCCCAAGTACTTACAAGTATGAGTACTGATACATTTTTGTTTATTGTCATGTGACAGTTTTTCTTAAACAATACAGACTAATGATTTCAGGACTGTGGTGGAGCGCCAGAGCCAGATCCCAGCTACAACCGCTGCAACCCTGGTAGTTCTCGTGAAAATGCCAAGTATCGGCATTGGTACTCGAAAAGTATCGGTGCATCCCTAAATATAACTGCTGCAGATAACTTACGGCATACAATATGTCTATCAGGCATAACACAGGTTCCAAGTTTTGTCTGGGTATATTGCATAGAGTAAAGTATACAATTAGGTGCAATTTTTATTTAAAGTGTAACTTAAGTTTAGCAGATTACCCTCGAGTCAACAATATGCATTGTGAAGGCGTAAAACATTATAATGGAAGTCTTCACTGATTTTACTTTAATAGATCTGAGATTTCTCAGTCTAGTACACTAAAATGAGTTCTGAGATGTTCTGCCTTTGATACAATCATGTGATCATCTCTGTGTTTTACCAAGAAAAACTGTACCCCAGGCATCCCTTTAGTTGTGAAATGTCTCATCAAAGCTGAATATTCCAGTTTAGTAAAATGTTGCCATATGCAGAAAGTTGCCTTTAATTTGAATACAGGAGCAGGAGGCAAGTATTCTGGGAAATTCTTTTTAGAAACATTAAAATCCATGGTTGACTGTAAATTGGAATTGAAAGATCATTGTAGTCCCTTTAAAGGAGAACAATGGGGTTAAGGCTTTTCCCCATAGTTCTCCTTAAAGAGGAACTTTACCCATATCTTTGAAATGAAAACAAAGGCACCTTTTATAAATGTTTAGTAATGACAATCTACAAACAGATACTTATAGATAATTGCCTGCTTTTTATTCTTTGAATACTTTTTTTTTTTTCCTCATTCTTTTCACAGTGGCCATTTTTTTTAACGAAGGGCAGATTAACATATCTCCCTTTGCTTCTTGGAACTCTGGGACATGTGTCCATGAACATCGTCTCAGAGAAGGAAAATGCCTTTCCCTGAGATCTTGTGAGATTGCAGATTAGATTTCCCAGCAATGTTCTGCTGATGTTACCTTCCCAGGATGCAATGCTTGGGCACATTACATCACTAATGCCTAAGAGGACCAGGAAGTGAAAAAACAGTAATTCTAAGTAAGAAAAATAGGTTTTACTAATGAATGCGAGATGATTTCATTTCAGCATGTAGAGCTGCATGCTGAGGGGATTTTTAGTAAAAGGGGGTAAAAGTCTGCTTTAACCACTTGCCGTCCGCCCGTAGTAAAAAAATGGACGGACGGCACTGCAGCATTTGCGGGTTGCCGTCTCCAGACGGCAATTTTTTTATGCTCGCGTGCGCCCCCTAGCGGGCACTCACGGGCGGAAAAGACCCGACCATTGCACACACCCGTTACCAGGTGTTTCACATATAGGCGATTAGCGGCTCCATAGCCCGCCGATCGTCTATATGTGCTCGTTCGCGAGCACCCCCCTGACCCCTCACCAAACAATCAATATAATACAACAATATAATCCCCCTATAAGTACCGCAGCGCTGAATACTGAAAAATGGCCTGGATGGGAAGGGGGTTTAACACCGCGGATGTCAACTGGTTAAAGGGCAACTCCAGGCAAAAATTTAATTCAGACCATTGCACCAAAAAAATAATGCACTCCAAAGCCCTTTTTTTTTCCCCTCCTGACTCCACTGTCTTGCGCCCTTCAATGCTGACTCTTCTGCTATAGAAAACTGTGATCCAGTGCAGCAGTTCAGGCCTGCCACTGGCTGGTCTTATTGCTACCCCTCAACATGATGATAACATTCCACTTTTGGAGTCTTCAGTACTTACGAGGAACGCACCAGTGGATAGGGTCCACATCACCAGGCAGCCACATGGATACGCAAATAGGGACCCACCCACTCTGCAGTTCGGAAGAGAGACAATTTAGGACCCAGCGCATCACAAGCCCACAGATTTTTGTAACTATTTGAGGGGGTTTTATTTGTATTTTTTTTTATAGCTGTTGCAATTGGGGAGGGGGGAGGGGTTTGACACAGCTTTACATTTTTTTACATTTTCCAGAACTTATGTAGTTTTATGTATTTTTCGAACAAAACAGGAGTTTCTTTTTTATATTCTACTTTTTCTTTTTGCCTATCTTTCATTATACTGGAGGTAAAAGGAACTACACATTTCTACCCTATAGCCATTCTTTTGTGCTTACTAAATTTTGTGGCATTTCAATGGTTAGATAAACACTTGCAGGTCTCTTTTCCCAGAAGGAATTTGACCGGTAATAGTAGAAATGACAGGTACATGACATCTGCCATTGAAAGCTTAGTGATGGCTTCTAGCGGTGTCTGGCTGTGTGTGTGGAATAACAAGGAGCAGAGAACCCTGCCTGTCATCCTAGCCAGCATGTATTGCTCACTTTGTAAAATGGCACTAATTAAATAGATACTGCTATATTCCCAGCAAGAAACCACAGTTTAAAATGATGAGTTTATGTAATATGTATGTAATTCATATAAAGCTAATTCACAGGACATGTCATTATAAATAACTATTGTTGTCTTGTATGTATTGTCATCTTTTACACAGTGTTTTAAATTTTGGTAATGCTTATGGTTTCTTGATTTAACTTTGAGGCAGACCTTAGTCATAATAAAATTCATCCTCAGCTTTCATTCATTTTTTATATCCATTGGATAATAATCTTAATGTAACTGAAATCAGACAGTATTTAAAACTTTGAAGACAAAAAATGATTCAGCTAAATTGTATGAAAAGTTATTGCCACTGCCAAGCCTTTTAGTTTTAAACATCGTTCTTTAAAAAAAGAACAATTTTTCTTTTTTTCTTCTTACACTTGAAGTAAAACTGTCTATATTGCTGGATCTACTAGTCATTTTAACATGAGGTCTTCACCGAAAGTAACCTCTGCTTATGCGTCTTTATTTTTTAATTCAATAAAAACAACAAGGAAATAGCCGTGGATATTGGTTCTCAAACCTATAGCAGGTAATATGTCTGTGATACAGATCTTAAAGTGATATTAAAGTCAAAAGGGTTTCCAAATGCTGATGAAAACACTTACAATGAATGCTGATCTTTGATGTTTAAAAGTTTTAGTTTCCTACTGAGTTAGCTGGTCCCCTGAGCACTGGTCCTGTTATCCTGTTTTAGGGTGGCTCCTTTCTCAAACAAGAGTTCTATAGAGCCACCCTTGTATGTAGGGATGCCCCGAAATGAAATTTTTAGACTAATACCAAAATTTAAAAAAATGGTCAAACTGAAACCAAAAATTTCTTTTTTTTTCCTTCAACCTTTTTAAAATTTTTATATTTTATGTTTATTATTTGTTTTTTACTTTACAGTTAGGGGCTTTTGGCAAATTCCCCTTTTAAAATAGAAAAAGAGATTAAGGACACAGGAGTCCTAAATCTCTTTTTCTGCAGCCCCTATTATGAATGAACAGGAAGCCTCGTCTATACCGAGTGCTTCTGTCCATTCATAAACTGAGGAGATAGTATCATAGTATCATAGTTACATAGTTACATAGTATTTGAGGTTGAATAAAGACATTAGTCCATCAAGTCCAACCTATTAGGATCTCATTCTAGGAGTACCTGTACCCCTGTATATTACGGTCCCTTAAGAAATCGTCCAAAAGTTTCTTGAACAATTCCACATTATTTGCTGAAATCACCGCCTGTGGCAGTGAGTTCCAGACCCTAACTGATCTTACTGTGAAGAACCCCCTTCGCCCCTTGTGCTGGAATTTTTTTTCCACCAATTTTAGGTGGTGGCCTCTAGTTTTTGTAATGGAGTTAATTTTAAACAGTTTATCGCTAATGTTGCTACCACCATTGAACATTTTGTACATGGAGATCATATCCCCCCTTAATCTCCTCACCTCCAATGTGAACATGTTTAAATTTAGTAGCCTTGTCTCGTAGCTCTGGTCCTCCATACCCCTAATTAGTTTGGTTGCCCTCCGCTGGACTTTTTCCAACTCAAGGACATCTTTTCTTAGTACTGGTGACCAGAACTGGACCGCGTACTCCAGATGAGGTCGAACCAATGATCTATAAAGTGGCAAAATTATAGACTTGTCCCTGCAATATATCCCCTTTTTAATACAGGACAAAACCCTGCTAGCTTTGTTTACAGCAGCCTGGCACTGCAAACTACCTTTCAGTTTGTGGTCTACAATGACCCCCAAATCCTTCTCCATTTCTGACTTCCCTAGCGGCATACCCATAATTGTATAACCCATTTGTTTATTTTTAATTCCAAAGTGCATTACTTTGCATTTATCGACATTAAACCTCATCTGCCACATTAATGCCCACTCCCCTATTTTATCCAGGTCCTCCTGTAATGTTATAATGTCTAAGTCCGTGTCTATTACCCTCCCAATTTTGGTGTCATCCGCAAACACGGAAATATCGCTGTTAACACCCTCCCCGATTTCATTAATAAATAAGTTGAACAATATGGGACCCAGCACAGAACCCTGAGGCACACCGCTCATTACACTAGCCCAGTCTGAAAAGGTGCCATTTACAGATACCCTCTGGACCCGGACCCGTATCCGTTACTATGTCCACAATCATTAATGAACAGGAAGTAATGTAGAACACATCCTGTTCATCCATAACTGAGGACACAGTAAGCATACTATTTCCTCAGTTATTTACACTCAGTGATCAGCTCTCCATTCTGACTGCTACGTCTGTCATGGGAGCCAAGCTTTCCTACCGTACCACCCCGCGCGGCATCCTGACAGCTTCTCTCCTCCCTGCTGGACGCCGGCAGCTGGATCAGCTCTATGTCACCTCTGATCCCTGCTGCCTCTGCCAACAGAGGCGGGAGAGAGCAGCGGGAATCGGAAGGGACGCAGACCGGCACCCAGCGGGAAGATAGGGATGCACCGCATTCCGACTGGGTGTTATAAAACACCCACACACTGTAAAGCAAGCTGCTCTCCCCTGCTCCCCTCTACCCTTCTCCAAGCTAGTAGATGAACAGCTCCTGGAGTCTGAGCTGCCCCCTAGGATCTTGTACTGGACAGGAAGTTCAGGGAAGCTCAGCTGAGAGTCTTGGGTCCATCTGTTTAGAAACATGGTGACTGTAAGTGCTTGTTCAAGAAATATAAAGAAATACTTTGCTAGGCAATGTATATTTTTTAGATCTGGATTCATTATTGAAAAAAAGGTTGGGAGTTTAATACTACTTACATTTTTATATAGAGTGGCAGACTCCCTACGTATCTCAAAGATGATATTTAGCATTGGCCAGCCTCAAATGAAAAAAACTAAACAAAAGAAAAACCACTTGTACAAAATCCCACCCTTCAATTAAACTTCATTCAATCGTGGTGTCATTAGAAAGCATCCTATTAGTATACCATGGGGTCAAAACAAAAGATTGCATACGTTTTCTTTATGTAATAGTTGGTAATGTATTAATAAATGATTCCCAGACCCCAAAGACTTCCTGTTTTCACGTGTCCTTGTTAAGCGTTGTCTCAACTCAGTTTGAAATACACACATCAACGTACTCAAAAAGAGCATTAAAAAAGGTGGTTCAGGATATATCAACTGGTGCAAAATCATTTTCTTCCCCACTAATGATATAATAGACAGTAACATCCTACATCCCAGAGTGATTTTAACTCCATGCAGATCTAAAATTCCAAAAAAACCCCATGCTGTAGTCAGGTAAAAGTAATTAATCTATCTCTGTTGGGCATATTGGACAATATTGTTCCAAAAAAGCTTTATGCTGGGGCACCCCCAAAATGTGTGCTATAAATCTGCTGATTCCTGTCCACATTTCAAACATTTAGGAGAGCAACGAAGACCCATAAGATAGGCCCTGTACGGAGATATAAAAGCTCCACAATAGGCTCTTGCTATCTGCCTATGCATTTTATCACATCTAGGTTTGTGATAATGCCACGTAAAGTTTTCATTGCAAAGTCTGGTAGCCTATAGCAATCAGAATTCACACTGCTATTCACACCAATACAGAATGGCTTTTATTTTATTTCTATTGGTTGTGCACATAAAGCGAACCTGTCATTTTTACATACTGCTGCTGGTGCCTCAAACTTGGCATTTTCCCCACCTTCTCACAGTTCAGAATTTGGTCCTGGGCATTGTTGCATGGTAGGGAAGAGTTTTCTTAGTCCTCTGCGATTTCTCAGCTTTTAGAAAGTTAAAGTAATGCTTAGAAAGTGTGTAGGCTCCGGTGTACTGGTCTGCTGTACAATAATCCTGTTACTTTGCCTAGTATGGAGAGAATACAGACTTGTTTTAAGAATTGGCACGTCATTGTAATTGTTTTAATATTATTAGTATATCTTGTATGCTGCCTGCATGCTTGTATAGTTGTGCACTTTAATTTGTTTCTCATCTGTTCTGTCATCACAACCCATCCATCTTTACTATGCCTAGTGTGGTAGCTTTGCAGCAACTCATTAGGCTCTAGTGCAGGTCCAAATCAGACAAGTCCCAGCCCCTCTTCCACACCCGAATTCATTCTGCATTCAGGCTCTCGGATAGCAATATAAATGATTCTGACACAGCACTATGAACATATTTGTGTTAAAGGAATATTAAAGTCAAAAGAATTTTAGCTATTTAAAATGCTGATTAAATCACTTACAATGGATGTTGCTCCTGTTTTAGGGTGGCTCCTTTCCCTTGCAGGGTCCTATGGATTCACCTTTGCGAGTGCTTGTAAGCTGCGTGTTCCTCTATTAGCACACAGCAAGGCAAGGTACTCCCTTTCTTCCGGCTCCACACTCCTCCCTTCTTCCGTCTCCATGCTAGTAGATGGGCGGCTGCTGGAGACTGCTCTCCTTTGTGACCTTGTACTTGGCAGGAAGTGAAAGGAAACCGAGCTGCAAAAGTTGGAGCCAGCTGCTCGGTAACCTAGTGATTGCAAGTGCTAGGGCAAAAATGTAAAGACATTTGCTGTAACATGTATATTTGTTTGACCTGGGTTCATTATTGAAAAATAAAAAAAAGTTGAGTTTCATACTACTTTTTAATATCGCGGCTATGTAGATTAAATGCCAGGTACAGTCAGGTGATTTAGTGAGGAGGCCAGGGTGAACCTTGGCTAACATCAAAGCCCCCTTTGGCTTTATCTCTATTACAGTGTTTATGGCATAAATTTAAAAAAAGGTCAAATAGTTTCCAGCATTTGTGGGAGAAAAAAAAATACTTGACTTATCTTAAATCATTTGCAGAACCAGATACTTATGTGTAAATCCCAGCTACATTCTTCCTCTAGGGCTGGATATTGTTTCTGGACCAGTGGCGCCAATCTCACTGAAGCTGAATCTGCTCGCCTATTTAGGCCATGCAGAACTATTGCAGATCTAAATGGCAGATCTAATATGAGGATTATTACACAGGTGATATTTGCTTCATGACAGATCACATTTAAATGGTCAGTCGACCCAGGTTTTCGCTGGTAGGTTGACTCAGACATTGTTTTTGTAATCTTTTTTGGAATAGAGCTGTTGTATCTCTGTAGCACAGTTTCTGCATCCATCTAGATCTTGTTTTTTTGTTATTTGGCTCTTTTTCTAATCATACTTAACTTAGTGGACTGTCCTTTCAATGTTAATTGATATCACTGACAAGAATCCTTAGTTTTATCAGCCAGGTGGGGGCTCCTAGTTAGCACCTACAAATAAGTTGATGCTAGCAACAGGGTGATAGTAACAAGATTCTCATAGCCCATTGTTGCACAGGTATTAAGAATGACTCCATCACTTGTTTTTTGTTTTCTTTCAGGCTTTGAGCTTGGTTTTGCCATGGCGAGTCCTAATGCCTTGGTTTTGTGGGAAGCTCAGTTTGGCGATTTTCATAATACAGCACAATGCATAATTGACCAGTTTATCAGCTCAGGACAAGCAAAGTGGGTACGGCACAATGGAATCGTTTTGCTCCTACCGCATGGTATGGAAGGAATGGTGAGTGCTGCTAACACATCTGTTAATCATACTGAGCAGTTGCGTGATTTATACAGAGGCAGGGTTAACTAATATCTCCTGCTCCCCAGGAGTGTAATTTCATGAATAATTATTCAGTGTAAACTTACTGTTGATCCAGGCTTGCATTTAGGTGGGTAAGAAGGTCTCATACTACATTTATATTTATATAATCAAGAGATCGTTTTCACAAGTGATGGTATACTAAAATGCAAAATTTTGTTTTCATAAATTTTACAAATATTCCACTTTCCATAATGCATATTCTTCATGTAAATGTTAACTCCAGCCCAGCACTTGCTCTATTATTTATGGTTTTCCCTGTTACCACACAGTCAGTTCTTTTTATCTGCAAGGAACTGGTTGCTTGAAGCAAATTTAACTGTAGTGATGCCAAGCTGGCGCTATGAACACCTGCATTCTATCTGCATAGCTGACATAAAATCTGCATTAGGAACTGTGCCATTATATTGGTTACTGATGTTATAAATTGTTTTCTTGTAGATCTTTGTAATAGAGAGTGATGTCACTCATGCAGTTACCCTTTGCAGCCACTAGGAATTACATTTTACCTGTCTTGCGTCCAAACCCCAAACTCTCCTTTTCTTTTAATTTGCACAGTTTTATCTGCTGCTATCTATATCACTGTTGGGGGAGGGGGTTTCGCCTAATTTATTGTACCAGTGACACCTTAATGCACACCAGCAGCTTTACCCGATCATGCTGTGTCAGAATCGGACTCCGGGGACATTGTACACACAAGGGAAAGGAGTGGCACAATAAGTCAAAGGATGAATAGACTTAGCTCCTGGGTTTCAAAACATAATGAACACATGATTCCCTAAAGCAGCAAAGAAATCCCAGAAATGGAGCTGTCTAATAAGTAAGTAACAAATAGATATATCACAATGAATTTTAATGATTATAGAAAAATACAAAAATTTAATCACATAGCACAAACATTTAAAACCTTAAAATGACTGAGGCTTCCCTACAACAGCTCAAATAAATGAATGTCAGTGGTGATGGTAATATGATTACCCTCGGCGGGTGGCGAGCAGTCATTGGTATGTGGATCAGACTTTAAAGAGTGGATCAGATACAATTGTATCTTAATATGCAAAGGCTACTCACTCCGTTTGTAGTTTCAATGTAGCGATCCACACTAAGTCTCACACTGGATAGTTAGTTGGTTTCTCATTAAACATCCAAGATGTATCCATATGGTGATTTATAATCACAGGAATCGCTTCATTTTGACAGTAGAGATCATATTTCTTTCACAGGGTTGTATGGATATTAACCTGCAATGGAGCCGGTTGTTTCCTTCGTATAAAGTGTCCGGGGATGTCTCCTATAAGTGCGGCCGCAGAGTACAAACAGAGTAGGAGATGTCTCCAGGATGTATATCCAATGGCACCCAGATCTCGGGTCTAATTGCTGCTAGGGTATGCGGGCAAGCCCGGCTCGATCCGCTCAGGAGTGTGCTGTTCTCCAGCCGAAAGTTTGAAAAACTCAGCAAGTAGATCCAAGGCTGTGAGGGAAGCCGGTAACACGTTATCCCTAACTCGTTTCCCCCCAGCAAGTCGGGCTTCTTCAGAGGGGCGTTGACAATAAAGTGTCAGATAAGAGCAGGCAAATTACATGAGGTAAGAAGAAGACGAAGGAGAGTAGAGGGGATAAGGGACCAAACATGGCAATTTTCATAGACAAATCCTAGGGCTAGTACAGTCAGAAAGGCTTCACATGCAAATGGCTATAGCATTGATTCTGCTGTTGTAGCATCTTGCTCTAGAAATGAGAGGCATGGTGTGTGGTCATGGTGCATCTAAAGCTTATGTCTGGACCTTCTGTTTTGCTTCAAGGGAAGATGGCTGCCTCGCCTTCTGCAGTGTGTGGCTCAAGCACACATCTGGAAACTTACTTGCTTATCCAGCATATGCAAGGCCATAACCTTTTTTTCAAAAACACGGTAACCTAAAGACTAGCAGACACAACCTCATCCTCCACCCTCCTCCTCCTGTTAAAGAAGTTTTAAAGTCCCAGCATATCCTATCCTGTAATAACAGCAGAATTGGAAAAGGAATACATACTAAAGTTGTTTTAGATAATACAATCAAAGCTTACTTGAAAAAAAACCTTTTATGTAGTGAGAGCTGCCTTCCGTCTGCTCATCACTTTTAACAACTTGCTGGATTCCGAGTGTACTTTGCATCCCTTTCCCTGCTGCTTGATATAATGCAATCTTGATTTTTCAACACTACATAGCCCATCATACATTGCTTCCAAGCAAGCAATGATGTTACATTGTGAGCATTTCCTGTTTTCACCATGAGTGAGGGGGAAATAGTTGAGTAGTAGTTCAGACAGCAGGCTTTGTGAGAGTGGTGACAAAAGGAAGTGCATATTCACAGGGCTGAGTGAAATTGTGTCACTGCATTGAGGAAGTACATTCTAGGGGCATCTTTAATAAGTATGTGTACAAACGTATAGACTGATATGTAGGGCTGCAACAACTAATCGACATAATCGATTATAATCGATTATTGAAAAAGTTGTCAACTTTTTCAATAATCGATTAATCGGCTTCCGATCAGTTGGCCCTGTTCACAGCTCCACACGCTGTGCGCCACACCTCCGCTCGCCGCTGCCAGACCCGCTCGCATCCACGCGCCACACCTCCTCCCCGCCTTACATTTCCTGCCCATCCACGATCGGCAAGGCACGCGGGGAGATGTAGTAAGGAGGAGCAGGGGTGGGGGGATGACAGCCGCTGATAGACAGGTCCAATCTCAGAAGCAAGTTGCTGGAAGACTGCTCAGGTAAGCCTGCACTTTCCCACACATGGTGCTCTATAATGTATTGCTGGGATTTGTATTATGAAAATAATCGTTAGCTGCAGCTCTACTGATATGGTTGATAGAAGTTGTATTGAACTTATGGAAATTTAATATAGAAATACATATTTATTTTTTGTTTTTGACCCTAGATACCCTTTAAAACTGTTTCTGACTTGTCCTCCAGCAGTTCTCCCTTACTTGCATAACTATAAAATATTACTAAAATAGAACCCATATATATATATAAGATTAATCCCTCGATTAATCGTTAATTTTTTTGATCGATCAAAGTTCTTTTGATCCGTACTCACCTCTCTGCCGGCTTCAGGGTCTTCCGTCGGAGATCCGGTGACGTCACGGACATTGACGTCATCGGACTCCTTCCCCCAAGTGGCTGTCGGCTAATGAAGGGAAGGGGAGGAGTCCGGTGACGTCGTTGTCCGTATTTCAGTTTGCCATGTAATCGCTGGGGAAATCTGATCTGTAGTCTCAGGGAACGGCATTTTCCTCCCCTGAGATGATGTGCATGTTCACATGTCCTAGTCACGTGTGCCAGAAATCCAGGAAGTAATAGGAGAGCTAGTAATCTGCCATTAGTAAACCTGGCCACTGTGAGAAGACCGTGGAAGTTATGCAAGAGTACAAAGCCGGCAATTATCTAGAAGTATGTGTTTGTAGATTGTCATTACTAAACATTTCTGAAGGTGTGTTTGTTGTCATTTTAAATATATGGGTAAAGTTCCACTTTAATGTATGATAAGATAAAAGTACTACATTTTGTATGGTCTATGTCTCTCTCTGTACTGTACAAATCGTCCCATATGTTTATTACCTTCATTCAGATGTGCTCAGTGTATCAATTTGAAAATGACTTTTCATTTTATTGAGGAAATTTCCTGTGGAAAGAAATGTTTTCCTTTTAAATAGCAGCCATGACCACCCTCTCCAGTTCATGTTCATATTTCTTGAGGGACATTTCCGATTGCACCAGAATTTATTGCTTCTTAGAAGCCTTTAATGCTGTTTCTCTACTCCTGCCATCAGTAATGTAATTCAGAGAGAAGCTTTCCTAAACTCTTCTGTTTAATGTTATTACCAGGGACCTGAGCATTCTTCAGCCAGACCTGAAAGGTTCCTGCAGATGAGCAATGATGACTGCGATGCTTATCCTGTAAGTTGATTTGTCTAACACTATGCCTTGCTTTATCTTGACCTCATGCTCTGATTGTACCTGTTCAAGAATCAGGAAGCTTTAATTTTTGTGGGCTGGGGAACAATCTATATTGTTGATTCTTTGCTCTTCTTCTGGGTAATGTATAATGAAATAAAGGTTATGACTCTTGCCCAGATATAAATCATATGGAGACAGGGATGTATGATATTATGCAATGCAAACATATTTTACAGAGGAGTAGATATGTCCGGTGAATGAAACCTGTGTGTGCTTGTGAAATGAGGTAGCAAGGCAAATTTTTTTTACAAAGTGGCCTGTAAACAATTTAACACTTAGAATCGGAAGCCTGCATGAAGAGCTGTATGTGTACAAACTGGAGAATGTGAGAAGTAGAAGTATTGCCTATACCACCTTTGTTTTCAGGTGATTCAACCTTTTTTTTCAGATGATTAAAGACTCTCAAGTGACATACTAGCAGGTTTTTATTGTGATAAGTTATTTTTTGATTTAAACATGTTTAACATAGAAAACCTATTTCTTTAGGTATTTACTCCAGACTATGAAGTTACACAACTGTATGACTGCAACTGGATCGTAGTCAACTGTTCAACGCCTGCTAATTACTTTCATGTCCTCAGGCGGCAAATTTTATTGCCCTTCCGCAAACCGGTAAACTTTATACCATGATTATAGAAAGCAGTCATTTTTTGTTCTTTTTACAAATAAATACATGTGTCTAATTATATTTCAGCTCATTATTTTTACCCCCAAATCATTGTTGAGGCATCCTGAAGCCAAATCTAGCTTTGAAGAAATGAAAACAGGTTGGTAAAGAGTTGTTTAGTAAGTAACTGTTTACTTAAGTAAAATGCATGTCATATGAAAAAGGTTTTGTGTATGTTTAATATATTAAAAAAATTAAATCCTTGCAGCTTAAATTAATTAGACAAGAAGTGATTCCCATATGCAGCGACCCATTGCAGTCAAAAACATTTTTTCCTGACTCCTCAGTCTGATTTGTTGCAATGGGGTATTTTATTTTGCTGGCAACTCATTAAGTTCTCTAGTATTTCAACCAGATGTTGATCTTATTTAGCAATTTCTACTATAGTAAAATCCTTAGCCTTGCAGCTTAATGCGATTTTAGGTAATCACATGCAACAAAGCTGGACAATTCAAACTGATCATATTATGAAAAAAATACATGAAGAGAGGTCACTCTAGTAAAACTGCCATGTACAAAAAAAAAAAAAAAAAACACTCAGCAGATTGAAATATATAAGTAGCTGAATTTATAAGCAAATCTTATCTTTCCTGCCAGAATTGAGCTTGGCCCTTTTCCCCACCCACCTGATGCTCCTTCTGGTCATTTCTTTAAAGAACAGCTCTAGCTTTGTGTAGTCTTGGGAAGAATAAATACTTCTATCAAGCATGTAGTTCTGTTTGTAACCCTGTCTGGGTCGTATCACCTTTCCCGTTCCTCTGACACCCTATCATAGCAAAACAAGAAATGAGGGAAGCAGTTTTCACTGGGACAGGAAGACACAGTGATAACCTGTAAGAGATTCTAACCCTTCTCCAGTTTTACTGAAGTGTTTTGTTGCATTCTGTGTCCCTACTGGAGAGGCTGCCCATAACTTTCGGTCCAAATCTCTCCAATAAGCTTGTTCTCAAGGCTAGAGATTCCTTTGGTGCTCCTGTTTCATCTTAATCAGGACATTCTCCTTCCCTCCTTTTATCCTGCTTCAAAACATCCTAGGAAGGCCTCCCTCCACTGCTTGAATGCGGTTTGAGCTGTCCGTGTTTATCTTTTGGCTACAGCTTCATTCAGACAATAGGTGCTCTTTAAGGTGATGCTGGGGGTCCAAAAGACCCTTAGTATCAACTTTGTACTCTAAATAAGCTATTGAAGTGCAGATCGCACTTTAATAGCGTATAGCTGGGCTTCAGGAGCCCAGCACTGACAGCTATGGGACCGGAATTGATGCAATCTGCATCGGTCCCATAGAACGGGGAGGGGATCGACGAATGGAGGTTCGTCCATCTCCTCCCCAGCTTCCCGCCGACACCGAAGAAGCCGGTCCCAGGCCCGTAGGAGGGGCAACGGAGCCCGGGAAACACGGCGGGATGTCTGGCGGGGGGGGCCTTCCCTGGGCCGTAGAAGCGATCTGGCAACAGCTGAGTCGCCAGAATCGCTTCTACTGTAAAGCCGACAGTCGGCTTTATAAGTTTAAACAGAGTCCCGCCGGCTCTGTTTAAACGGCCCCGATGCCAGCGACGTACACTGTACAACGTTGGTCGTGAAGGGGTTAAAGTAATGTAATTGTTTTTGTAAAGGTTTTGTTTCTTTAAATCAATTGCTTCTATACAGATTTTTTATTCATATTTTCTCAGCATTAGAAACATTGCCAAGGATTCAAGACATATCTTGAATTTTTTAGATTGTAAGCTCTCAGTGGCAGGGCCCTTCTAACCATCTAATCTTAAGTTATATTGTAACTGTAATGTCCTACTTGTATTATAAAACTCTGTGCAAACTATTGGTGCTATATAAATGCTGTATTGTAATAATAATTTAATAATAACTTTAAAATCCGGCCAGTAATGGCACTTCATGTTGCAGACTGAAAAAATGAAACCACTGCTTTTTAATAAGCAGCATCACTGTCAGCCTGCCATGTGCACCCTTTCAGTTGGTCGTCCAATGGCCAACTAAAGGGTACCATCATATATAGTAAATGGTACTCTCCAGGTAAGAGTCTTTATAATAGATTCACAAAAAAATATTTTGAGACACAATGGCAAACATACAAAAAAATAGATTTAGGGATTTGCATTTTAATTTGTGGTGTCAATTAGTAAATTGTGCTTCTTCACTGGCATGAAAACTAGCTTTCTTTCTAAAAACACAAATAGTCCATTCTTGATTCACAAAAGCACATTCTTTACTCATATAAAAATGGCTTTGTTTGAGCAACTTTGTTCAATATAAACAGGGATGTATCTTATAGATTGAAACAACCACAGTTCTTAGGCTGAACCATTAACCTCTAGGATTTCTCTGTGACATAAGGTACAGTCTTCCAGCGTGTGATTCCTGAGAGTGGAGCAGCTTGTCACAATCCTCAGGATGTGAGACGGGTCATTTTCTGCACTGGGAAGGTTTATTATGAGCTTGTCAAGGAGAAACATCAAAAACAGCTAGAAAGCCAAGTAGCAATCATACGGCTGGAGC
Source organism: Nanorana parkeri (assembly GCF_000935625.1). Classification (NCBI taxonomy): domain Eukaryota; kingdom Metazoa; phylum Chordata; class Amphibia; order Anura; family Dicroglossidae; genus Nanorana; species Nanorana parkeri. Next base: position 472,584 of record NW_017306606.1, read on the forward strand.
AGGTAACATATTCCCCAGTATTAATCTGTTTGGCAGAAAATATTTTGTCAGCCAGTTTTGTTACAAAACAAATTATCAGGATAATTGTGGCACAAAGATAAAAATATTCTCCCTGTCACATCAGTAAAAGATGTGGAGAAAATTCTGATTTGCAAAAACAAGAAATCAGGAAAAAAAATATTTTAAATACAGATTCACGTCCCAACGGTAATTGAGACCTTGGGGGATATGGGTGTTTTCATTTAAAAATCCACCATGTTTCCCTTTCTAACAATTTCCGATGTGGACTACCACCTTGATCGTGTTTTACTATTCTTTCTATACAATGGAACTCAAATGAGGATATATCCCCCCCCCCCTCCATGTACATGTACAAAATGTTTAGAGACGTTTGATGGATGTAACATGTTGGGATTAAGGCTATCACAATAATGCTCACCTATACTAATTCTTAAAGGGCAGATGTTTTTTTTCCACATTAGATGTTAATTGATTTGTGCACAATATTTTATTACTTAAGCATTATGGCCATGAGGTTGATGGTAAATTCTCTGTTGATGTTTATGAGGAAACAGTCAAAAACTTTTTTGGGTTTCAGGAAAAACTGTCTTGGTGTGTTTATTGTGTATTGAGCCCTCCCACACCTTATCAAAGTGTCTCACATTTCTCTGTATAGCAACCAGTCATGTTCGAATGGTAATTTCCAAACTGTTCGTTTATATGGTGTATTGGGTTCTAATTTGTCACTAAGGGGCAGAACACAGTCAAGTTTTTGTGTGAGGCTAGTTGATGTGCAAGTTCCAGTTTGTCTAAAGGTAGATATATTGTGGATATTTTTAGTTATTCAGGGATTTACCCTAAAAATTACTTTGCAGATATCACCATTCCCATTTGACTTGGTTAAAGAAGAGGTTGAGAAATATTGCAATGCAGAAATGGTATGGTGCCAGGAAGAACATAAAAATATGGGCTACTATGACTACATCAAGCCACGTTTCCTCACCATTCTGAACCATGCAAGACCAATTTGGTAATCCTTTACTATCATATTACTTTGCCGCGCACTGCAAACATTGCAGGTAAAAACACAGTCTAAGGTACTGTATACATAAGTCATATATGCACAAATCATAAGCAGCCAGTGCCATCAGGAGAACACTGTTCTTATCAGGCTTCCTGCTTGATCATTCATCAACTATATGGAGCTCCAAAGTAAGGTCTAGAAACAGTACATAGTGCAGTGAGTTACTCATGAAGACTGATGAAACATTAGAGAAATATATGGTTATCGCCATTCTACACACAAACCACACTTCTGTCAGTGCTTTCCAGCAAATACTTCTGGGGCATGGATCTGTGTCTTTAGAAAGGTACACAGTATGAGGTTTACAGTAACAGTGTATACTGTATATACTTTAAAGGAGCGTATCGATTTTAGTTTCCGCAATACAAATTTGAATGAATGTATTAATCTCCCTCTCTGCTCATAGGTATGCTGGTCGGGAGCCCGCAGCAGCTACAGCTACTGGCAACAAAAACACTCACCTTGTGGAACTGAGGAGGTTTTTGGAGACTGCTTTCAATCTGCGCTCCTTTGAAGGAAAGACTTTTTGATGGTATATATAGAGAAACAAAAATCCACTACCACTATAACATAGCTTTGTATTAATAATTATACTGAATACCTCTAAATAAATCTGTATTTCAAGCTTTTTTTTCTTGTAGCGTACTGAATATGCATTTGTTAATGAATTGTTCTTTTCCACAGGTAATTTATCAGAATTGCAGTTATTGTTCGGAACTAGTATTAAACTAGAAAAACTTCTGTCCCTAGGCTCCCTCTTTAGCAGCAACGCACACTGTTTATTACCAAGACTGAGGGCCCTGTGTAAAAACACATGGAGAAGGAAAACTAGGGGGGAAAAAAGCGGAGCTGTTGCCCATAGTGACCAGGCAAACTTGGTCATAAGTAGAGCTCAACAGCTACCATTTTATTTAATAAATGATAAACAGGATAACAGTAATGTATTTCTTTGTACCAACCTGTTCACGTATTTAACCCTGTTATGACTATTTTTCTCTGGAGTTTTTGTACTGCTTAAACTTTTTGGTATCTTTATTTTCCTACTGTTGCCGCAGAGATTTGTGTCTTTAGAGAAACAAGGAATGCAGAGTTTTTTATTTTTATTGCTCATGGCTGCCTGCAATCTCAGCTGGGAGGGGAGCCACACCTTACTGCATGTTAGAATTTGTCTATATCTCAGGGACTGTGGACCTCCAAACAGTTTTCACACAGATAGGGTTTCTCTGAATTTCTGAATAGGGATCATTTAGATATAAACACTGCTTCCTGGACATCTTCTTTAAGCTGTCTCTAAACATTAGGCTGCAGTAAGATGTGCTCTGAAGATCTTGCCAATGATCTTATTAGGCACATACATAAATATGAAAGCACATCACATGGATGACACCATGCTTGTCCTGGAGCAGCAATAATCCTTGCAAGAATCCAACCAAGTTGATAGCCTTTCCGCAAAGACCTATTTACAAGGGAAGTCTAAAGGAGTTGAACTGTGCTTGCAGAAAATCCTACTGGAATCATCCGGAGTGTTAATCAATTATACGATCATATACTGTTTTAAAATTCTGCTGTGAAAAATTTTGACATGCTATGTACACAACAATTTGTGAAGAAAAATTATTTGAAGTACATAAAACCGAGCTCTAGACAAATAAATGGTGTGTTAATCATTTTAAGTTACTGTTTTGTTTTTTATTTTATTTAAATAAAATGTACGCCAAAGGTCAGAGTTTTTGAATTAGCAACTGATATTTAAGCCCATTTAAAGTTAAAAAAAATTAAATATTTAGTTGAACACTGTACTAACATCCTCTATTTTCATAGTCCTGCCTCCTCCATTTTTCTATTATAGCAGTTGCAGTGTGTCTTCATAGTCCAGGAGGCACCAGAATTTAGTTCTACTTCAAAGGAAATCTGAGATTTCACCGTGTCACATAATGAAAAACTATTAGGCTCTGTTCACATCTATGTAATGCGGGAGCGTGTGGGATGCTGCACATTGCGTGCTGCCGTGTTAGGTGCGAAGCGGTGCAAGTATTTCTTAATGGCATCCCATCTGCGTTGTATCGCACCCCATTGCATGGTGACCTATTACAGTGTGATGCTACTTACAAAAGAGGTTCATCCACTTTTCTCAAATGAATGGACTGCCTTCCACAGTGCACCCTGCAGCACCTCTGCGTGTTGTATTGCAGAGGTGTGAACAAGAGCTTAAACAAGCATGTACCTGTAAGGCTGGGTTCACACTTGGGCGTTCGTAATATGCGAGTTTGACGCGCGTTTTGGGCCTCCCATTTTTACAGCAATTTGCGGTCAACGAAACGTGCGACAAACGTGCGTTTACGAGGGCTATCCAGCTCTATGCTAATGGATACGCGCGGAAAAACCGCCCCAAAAAAGCTCCTGTACTTCTTTGGGCGTAGGGAGTTTTTCAGCGAATTCCTACGCGCTGAAATACGCCCAGGTGGGAACCATGCCCATAGGAAAGTATGGGATTTCACTTGCTGGGCGTTTTACAGCGCGTCGATCAGCGCTGTAAAGCGCTCAGGTGTGAACCAGGCCTAAAGAAGGAACAGGGTACTTATCTCTCCTGCTTCCTGTACTGCTGAATGCTGCTCTGATCCTCAGAAGTCATCCTCCACATTCTGCAGAGAAACTAATTTGGGGGGCTTCAATCTCTCCCAGGATATGAGCTGCTTTCGGCAGTATGGGCAGCATGGTCTGGAGTGTCTGCAGTTAAAACAAATAAATAAATGAAAAGTATAGTAAGAGAAATGCATGAGCTGCCTTGGCTTGCCTACAGAAAATGCAAGTTGTCTGGCTGTCATGCTGATCTATGGCATGCAAACCCTAGCCGGCCTTGCTTGCTGAATGCTTTCCTGGGGCTGTATTTGAGAAAGCATTAAGGCAAAAAGCAGCCAAACAACAATGCTGACCCCACAAAGGATTCTTTTATTAAAAAAATCTGTAGATGGTGTTTTCCTTGTCAGCGCACCTTTTGCAGACAAAAAAGAAATGGAGACAGTATAGTATGGACGCATGCAAATGTACAAAAATAAGGTACACAAATTCAGTGTTGGATATGTCTTATGTTCACCAGGTTTAACTAAGAAAAGCTCAGAATATGAGATGAGTAAAAGAATGGTCATATGGTGTTATGTTTAAATAAAGGATCTGTGATCAAGCACACTGTCCATTTGTACAGAAAAAATGAAAGGTTATCCAGTCAATAACAGCTGTGAGGGCAGATAACATCTTCAGTATGGCTGTTTGGAATCTGAACTTCAGAGGTTCTAAAGTGAGCTATTAGTGCTGGCTCAAATTGGATTATTTGTGCAGGCAGTGAGATAGAGAAATGGCATGGAGTAGAATGTGCAGCACTAATTAGTAGAATTGCTTTGTTTTTCTCAAGCTTATTTACTAAGAGGAATTATCTAAAGTAATGCATTACTTAAAGTGTACCTGTTTTGACAGAAATATGGAGGCTGTCACAAGCCTGGGATCAACATGCAATAAAACAAAAATCATACCTTGTTCCAGGTCAGTGACCTGGTGAAGCTAATGCCTCACCATGGCAGCCAGGCAACAGATATTTTCAGAAGAGGCCTGGAATGGTAACTTACATATTTCTCTTATGACAGGTTTCCTTGAATGAGATGAGGTGGATATAATAGTGTCTTAAAGTGACATTAAAGGATAATCCCCCCACCCCCAATGTTAGTGTATGGATTTAGATTTCAGATGTCCCTCCAGCGTTGCTGCGGGTCTCTGATCTCTGATCCACTCTGTTCTCCTCTCCTCTGATGTCCCTATTAGATATATGCAAAAAACGCTGAGGGTTTAATAACCCTTTAAATAATAATCTACTGTATTTCATAATTTGGTTCTGTCCAAAATTGGATGAGATGTAATTTCTTTGTTTTTCTTGATAGTGGAAGAATGACATCTCTAATTTGCAATAGTTACATGAGACTAATTAAAACTCCAGAGTTAATTGGGATGTAAACAAAAAAAGATTCCCCCCAATATTAAGAGTCCATACACATGCAACTAGCAAATACACTGTCCCAGCTTGTAAGAATGTTGGAGTAGCTTTATGTTTAAATATTCCAAGGGTGTACAACAGGGGTGCCCATTAGGTAGATCGCGATCTACCAGTAGATCGCAAAGCGAACACTGGTAGATCGCGATCGGCTCACTGACCTGTGTCCTGTCCTCACGTGGTGCTCGTGCGACTGAATGTGTCAGACGCCGCAGATGGGAAAGGAGAGAGGAGACTTGGGAAGCTGCTGCAGTGGAGGTAAGAAAAGAGACAGGAGAGAGACAGCAGAGAAAGTGAGAGAAAAGACAGCAGAGAGAGAGGAGAGACAGCAGATAGAAACAGGGGAGAGAGAGGAGAGAGAGAAAAGAGGGCCGGTTCACACCACACAGTCTGCGTTCGAGAGTGTTCAGTCTCTAGAACGCAAGACGGCCGGCTCCCTGCGTTCAGGGGTGGGAGGGGGTGTGGCAGGGCATTGAAGTCAATGGCACCGCAGCCACCTGAATGCAGTTGTTTTTTCCTTGGTAGATCTCATTGAGCTCGTCATTTGAAAAGTAGATCTCCAGACGAAAAATTGTGGCCGCCCCTGGTGTACAACATTGTATTACATACAAAAAAATACAAAGTCATTGCAAGCCAGACATATTATAGTAATTTTGTTTACATTTCTAAAAATAGGAAATAAAATACACCAACCTAACACATCATAATTTGATTATCAATGAGAAGTTGGCGTTATATAAATCCTGTTTAATAATAATATGGTAATTGTATTTGGTGTCTTGGTAAACCTTACTGTGAAGGGCCTACTGAGAAGTTACATAGAGAGGGGAATTTATCAAAACTGGAGCAGACAAAGCTTCTCTCTTCAGTTTGTTCTGTTATGATTTGAAAATGAAAGCGAGAAGCTGGATGGTTGCCATGTACATCTGCTCATTTTCAGTTTTGGATGGAGTTTTGGACTGGAAGGAAGAGAAAATCTACTCAACCGAACACAGACCCAAATAAAACTGACCTGCTTTAACCATTCCCTGGGATAGCCAAAACCAAAAAAAATAAAGTTTTGGCTTTAGATATAACTTTTAAGTGCAATACCATGCAACAAGAAAGCAGTCAGTCTCTAGATGTGTTTAGTTAGACAGTTCACTTAGTTTACCTTAGTCTGAGTTCCATGTTATTTCTTAGCACAAACGTCTCTATACAGGCTAATTGAGAGGGCAATCATAGTATACTTTTAGGAGCCTGTGCTTTATGATTTCTTGCCTCTTCATTTCCTGCATCACCAATAACATTTAAGCGTCCATGGCAGAATTTGGTTAGGGCCCAAGACATTTTGAAATTTATGAGTATTTTGGGCTTTCTGTATATGAGCAGCAGCAAAAAGGGTATTCTAGCATGACAAGCAAGTGTGTTCCAAGATCAGCAATTTACAAACAAAATAAAAAGCTGGGTGGACCAGTGAAATACAGCAACATCTGGATGACAAACTAAACTACTCATCTGGCTGCCTAATTTTGCTGCATGCATATTGTTTTCATTTTGAGTCTTGACTAGTGTGTGCCTTTTGTATGTACCGTATTTGCCGGCGTATAAGACGGGTTTTTAGACCCAAAAACATTGCCCGAAAATCGGGGGTCGTCTTATACGCCGGGTATACTGTATGTAGCTTCGGCTACATACAGTATACCGCGCTGAGCCAATCACGGCAGGCTTTGTATTATTGAATACAGAGCCTGCCGTGATAGGCTCAGCGCGGTATACTGTATGTAGCCGAAGGATGGAACCCGGAAGATGGAGGACACTGCTGGGATCGTGGACAAGGTAAGAGACTGTAATCCCGAGTGTGGCTCGGGGTTACCGCTTATGGTACTGAAAATTAACCCCCGAGCCACACTCTGGAATACCACAATGGAGGTTAGTGGGTGCATTTAAACATTATTTTGCGCTTTACTCGTCTTATACGACCAAAACCTATATTTTAACACAAAAAGTAGGGGGTCGTCTTATGCGCCCAGTCGCCTTATGCGCCCAGTCGCCTTATACGGCGGCAAATACGGTACCTTAAATGTACCTCTACACCTTCTCCTTAAGAGTCTGTCTCTGCTATGCCTGCAGCTGCTTAAATTTAGCAACTTTGTCTCGTAGCTTTGATCCTCCAGCCCCTTAATTAGCTTTGTTGTTCTTGTCTGGACTCTCTCCAGCTCAATGGCATCTTTTTTGTGGACTGGTGAACCGCATACTCAAGCTGTGGCCGGTCCAGTGATCTATAAAGTGGCAAAATGATTGCTTTGTCTTTACAGAACATTCCCTTTTTAATGCATGACAGTACTCTGCTAACTTTGTTTGCTGCTGCCTGGCGTTACATGCTGTTATTCAATCTGTGGTCAACAATGAACCCTGAATCTTTTTCCATTTCTGACTGGAGTTCCCATTAATAGTATCCTGATTGCCTGTTTTTAACACCAAAGTGCATTTTTTTTTACATTTTTCAACATTAACCCTCATCTGCCATATAGTTGCCCACTACCCTATTTTATTCAGGTCCTCCTGTAATTTTGTAATGTCTAAGCCTGTGTCTATTACCCTCCCAATTCTAGTTTAGTCTGCAAACACAGCAACACGGCTACTAACACCTTCCCCTATATCATTAATAAACAGGTTAAACAATATGGGGCCTAGCACAGAACCTGGGGCACACCACTCTCAACCTTAGACCAATGTGAAAAATAACCGTTTATCAATACTCTCTGGACACGTTCCTGTAGCCAGTTCTCTATGCATGCACATACATCATTTCATCTATGCCCATAGATTCAAGCTTGTGTATTAAGTGTTTATGTGTTACTGTGTCAAATGCCTTTGCAAAATCCAGGTACACTACATCCACCTGCTTTCCTCTATCCACATCTCTACTCACCTCTTCGTAGAATGTTAGTAGGTTGGTCTGAAAAAAACGGTCCTTCCTAAATCCGTGTTGATATCACTTATTATACCTTTGTCACGAGCAAAATCCACTATAGTCCTTTATCATTCCCTCAAACAGTTTGCATACTATTGATGTTAGACTGACTGGTCTGTAGTTCCCCGATTGGCATCTTTAACCTTTTTTTAATATTGGTACTACCGTAGCTTTATGCCAATCACTTGGTATCCTTCCAGTCCTTGAAGATGAGGAATAACGATCTTGCTATGGATTTACCGAGCTCTTTAAGTACTCTGGGGTGCAGGTTATCTGGTCCTAATGATTTGTTTGCATTGTTTTTCCAGTCTTTGTTGAACCCCCGGATACTGTCAACCACTGTGGTATTTTATGCACTGAGCTACTCACATTCTTACCTCCATTAAACCTGTTTTTCCTGAGTGTATACTGAAGAGAAAAATGAATTTAATACCTTAGCTTTCTCCCGGACGTTTGTGATTAATCTCCCGTTCTCATCTTTTATTGGGCCTACCTGCTCTTTTCTTACCTTTTTACTGTTTTTATATTGGAAGAATTTTTCAGGGTTCTTCTTACAGACTGTGGTGATATGCTTTCCATAATCTATTTTAGCCACCTGGATTTTATGTTTACAGCTCTTGTCTTTGATGTGTTGTTTTACCTTTTTATTTAGCCATGCAGGCTTAGCTCTCGATCTTTTATTTTTGTTTCCATGTGGTATGCACTTGGTAATAGCATTATGCAATGTATTCATAAAACATGCCCACTTCTCGTCGGTGTTCAATGTTAAAAATAAGTTGTCCCATTTAGTGTAATTGTTTTTGACTAGTTATTCTTCTTATTAGTTCACTGCTTATTTATTAAAATAAAGTAAGCATGCCCTCATCTATGCCT
>NW_017306606.1:481597-499839 GCF_000935625.1 Nanorana parkeri
CTCTTCTATCCCTTTTTTTGGTGTGGGGGGGGGGGGGGGGGGTTTAGCATACAAAAATTTAGTGTTTTTTTTTTATTATTCAATCTTTTTTTTAAAGAAATACACTTCCAGAGCAAGGGGAAAAAAGTGTGTCCGTTAAAAAACAAGTAACAAAAATTTAGTTTGAGTAATCTTATTACCAATATCACAGCATTTTGTCAATAATAGGATTTCCACTGCAGGAATTCCACACAAGTACTGAGTGACCAGAACTGCCATTAGGTAAGAGGAAAAACTCCCTTGCTTTGCAGTTGAAGGACTCATGAGGGAAGAGAAACAATTAATGTACAAACTGCAACTATTTACAATTTGTAAAGGAAAATATAGTAAAGTAGATTTGTTAAAGATCCTGTGTCTGCTTACTTCTTGACCTGCAAAAACACAGATGTACATCTCTACCTACCAATGCTTTGAGTGCACGATCCAAGTATACTTTATCACGTCAGCAAGACAGAAAAACAGGGACGATCAGCACCTCCATATAATATAAAATGTCCATCTTTATTTATAATCCACAAAAATCATTGTCAATCTGAATATAATGGGGATATAGCACACGCAGGTAATTCATTCCTTTCTCAATTTGAATACACATCAGAAACAGCCTTGGCAGCAAATGAATTCTGGAATTCAAACTATGCACTTAAGATATGATGGTGTATGCAACACAAACACAGAATATAATACTGGAGGGATGTATATATCCAAGGTTGGACTTTTCACTACTGGCAAACAGCCAAACGTACATAACCCTATGACATCAACAATGCCTTTTTTAACCAACTTTTATTGACATTTTCAAAAATATACAATACAAGTAAAAAGGAAGCGCAAGTAAAGAGAGAAAAATCAACAATGCATTTTGACTTATTCAGGGTCTTTTTGAGATTGGACTTGATTCTTTAATTCACAGAATTACAATTGTCTAGTTCACTGGCTCCGCCATTGAATTGGACTGGCTGGCTACTCACTATATTAAATTCGACAGCGCAACTCGACATGAGCACATTTGTAATCCAACAGCAAGTTTAATGCCAAGTTTTCAGTAAAAGTTAGTATATTCATTCACCACTCTTAATGGTCTGTATGCAGTGACCTCTTAAGCTGGGCATACACTATTTGATTTTGTTGTAAAAAGCATGGGGCTATTGTATTCTGACAGCGGTGGGTGTGCTCCTATCAGAATAACCAAACAGTGGCTCCAGCTGATTGGCTACCATCTATAATCTCATGCTGCATCAGGTATATGTGACAGCATTGGCATCAATACATCTTGCCTCTTATTTTTTTTTTTCCAAAGTAAATTTTTATTTGGTTTTAACAGAACATCACGCACGTGGAGTGCATCAAAAGTACAACATGTACAGTACAAGTAGAAGTGGGATACATGTAAATCAAAAATGAAGAAATACAGGCATATGTCATTATGAAGTAGGGGATGATGCGGTTGTCAAAACATTTATCAAAGGTGCTATGACTCATTACATTGCAATAGGTACAAACCGCTAGGGGTATAGAGGGAGGGGAGAAGAGAGAGGAAAAAGTAGAAAAGACAGACCGAGTAACAGCCGGAACCGGAAGCAGGAGTGTTCAAATTAGTGCACTCTGTTAACATGCTGGACACTACTGGCAACAATAAAACTGCAAATAATAACTACAATTGCAGGTTTAAAGTGGAACCCAGGGAAAGATCTCCAATGGATCCTTCCATTGGTCCAGCTTGGCTCAATTTCAGTATCCATATCTGATATCTGGAGGGACAGATTTCTTAAATTCACTGTTGTAGTCCACTCTACATACATTGATACATACATTGATAGCTGGTCTCTTTCGGTTGCGGCTCCAGTGGCTTCTCCTCTGCATACTGAGCACTGCCGCTATTCAGGGAATGCCTTTTTTTTTTTTTAATAGGCATTTACCTCCTGGTAAAGGAGGCCCTGGTCATGAGAGTTTACATCTCACACTTGTACTGAACAGCTTGGCCTGTAAATAAGCTTAAAAATAACAGACTCACTGGCCAGATCACCAGGAAAAAAAGAAAACTAACACAGACACCACATCTAGGGATCAGTAAGCTGCAATATAGTCCATTCTTACTTTTGGGTTTAAATACGTTGTCAGAGAGGGGCGCTATCAAGTGGTGTATGCGCAGTCCTGTTGCCTATAGCAACCAAAGGATGACTTACGATAACTACTACAAGAGTTGTCAATAGTAACCATTTGGGTTTCATCTTTCACATACACCAGGGAACCTGTGGTTAGAGGTAACAGCTTCATTATTGCTCGTTTCTTTGCTTTTTGAAAGTTGGTTTCCATGTTTTATTTGAAAAATATATAATTTTATGCTCTATAAGGAAAAAAGCTTTTTTTTTTCATGTTTCATATATGATTCCCTTTCGAGTGTCTTTATTTCTGCAGCAGATTGATCAGTGCCATTTTAGGTGGACTGGTTGCCATTGGCAGCACCTCAGTTTTCTTTTCTTGCAGCATCGTGTTTGAACAAGGTCAGTCATGTGACTTAGACACAATGGGGGGGATTTATCAAAACTGGAGCAGATGGAATCTGGAGCAGTTGCCCATAGCAACCAATCAGCATCTCCCTTCAGTTTGCTCAGGTAAGATTTGAAAATGAGACAGAGAAGCTGATTGGTTGCAGTTCAAATCTGCTCCAGATTTGCTATTAATAAATGCTTCCCAATGAGGTCATCACAATGCGACCAGGAAAAACCTTCACCTTGAAAAATCAAAAAGTAAGGCAAACATCGGTGAAGTTAAGTTTTTACAGTAACAAGTTCGATGGGAAATAATGTATGATCAATAATGTACGTATTATGAACCCGGTGAGTCTTTTCTGGGTGGTCATTGTTTTGTAGCTGGATCTTTTTGCAATTGTTTGTGAGGCACTTACTTGTGTTTATCAACATTTCTGAAAACAAAGCAGACTCTGTTTAGACTACAACAAATGATAACTAAACAAATTATCCCTCCAAATTGTTTAACATAAAGAAAACAAACATTTCTGAGGTATAATTTGTTAAGCCCTCGTTCACACCTGAACGTTTTGTAGCGCCTTCTACGCTCGAAGAACGCTCTACAAAACGCTCAAAAATATAAATTGCATTGTATTCAATGGACTCGTTCCCCCCTTGCCGTATTTCCGCCCGTCCCGAATGTGCTACAAAACGGCCCACGCCTGAAAAGGTACAGGTACTACTTTGGGCCGTTTTGTAGGGCGTTTTCCATTGGAATACAGCCAAGTAGCCTTCGGAATCGTGCGACGGTCGCGCAACTTTTTTACCGCAAATCGCGGTAAAAAAACCGCGCGACAGACGCGCTTTTGCAATACGCCTAGGTGTGAACAAGGGCTTACTCTAGGTATAGTCTGATGTCGGCTAAACACACTTTGGGGTCTATTCACTAAGCTGCTGTAGGCAGCCGAGTGAATGACCGACCTAAAGCGAAGTGAGCCGAATGCTGTTCGGCTATTCACTTCAGGCTGGTACGGCTGATTTTAGCCGTACATTGGGTGGCTTCACGTGGCTTCCGGTTGGCCGAACATGCTCAGCATGTTCGGCCGACCCGAAGTGCAAGAGGAGTTCGACTTGGCCGATCCAACATCTGATTCGGCTAAGCCGAACCTCCGGCAGGCTACTCGCTGCTGTTTGGTCTATTGTTATAGATGCCGAACAGCAGTGAATGAATAGCCGAATGCCGCTGAGCGGCATTCGTCTCTGTTGTTTTGCTCGGTCCCTCAGAGTGACCGAGCAGAACAGAAAAATAGTTTAAAAAGTGCAAAAAAATAAATAGAAAACGATTGTGCGGAGCTAGCAATGACAGCTAGCTCCGCCCAACAGTTTTCTATTGGCCGGCGGTTCTGCTGCCGTAAAAAGAAAAACTTTTCCGGGCGCTCTGGGAGTCTCCCGGCCGTCCAGGAGAGAAACACTGCTTTTTCTTTTTTTTTTCTTTATTCTGACACGGAGCCGTGTCAGAATAGAAAATAAAATAAAAACAATTTGCCCATAGGAATGCATTGCTAGATTTCTATTGGCTATTTCAGTTTGCAATAGCCAATAGTAAACTAGCATTGCACCCGCCCTCTGCTGATGGACCTGATGGAGCACTGCAGCAGAGGGCAGGTGTATTAAAAAAAACGCTTCTCAACAAGTGTATTTTTGTTAAATAATGGCTCTTGGTGCAATATTTAACATGGAACATGGGGGCTGCCATTCCACACTTCTTGCTACAAATGCATTTTTAGAGGGAGATCAGCAATAGCAGCTTCCATATTTTTCTTAGGAAAGGTTGACTTTAAGAAATGGTACAGGACCAAAGGGGCGTGGCTGCCGCACAAACAATATGGCAGTATAATCAAAGTGATCCGCATCACAGCTCCTAATGGACCTCACTAAATGGCACACTGACTGGCCTGAGCTGCCTCCCTTACACCTCGCTAGCCTCCGGACACCATACGGGCAATGTCCTGCAGAAACTCACAGAGTCCTTCTCTGCAGCCCTGCGGCGTGGTCGAAATGGCGTCAGCTCAAGATACTCTGCTTCTTCCTCTGCCTCACCGAAAGGAGAGCCAGTTCAGGCAGCTCTCCACAATCCGCTGCTTCCTCTGCTCACACAGGCTCTGCATCACCTCCTTCATCACATTCAGGAAGCCCTGCTAAATCCAAGCCAAGGAAGGGTAGAGAGCAGACAGGCTCATGTGAGGCGAGTCCCTCTATCTCACTAGATGACACCAGAGAGCTTAATAGTTCTAGCAACGGTTTCCCTACTTCTAATCAACCAGTACTGGGCACCACACTTAAAGATAAGTTGATTTCACTCCCTAGTGCTATACATTCAGATATTGTCTCTCAGGTGCAACACCTCAGATCTGATGTTGAAGCAGTGGGCTCCAGAGTGGACCACGTGGAACACAAAATGGGCGATTTTGCCTCCACTATTAACCAGCTTATAGACTCCCATGACCAAACAACTGATGAAGTGCACTGGTTAAAAATGACGATTGAGGATCGCAACAGACATAATAACGTGAAACTTCACGGTGTCCCAGAGTCTGTTCCACAGTGGGAACTTCTTCAATATGCTCAGGAATTACTTTGCTCTGTTCTTGCATATGTCTCTGACTCTGACCTTATTATTGACAGAATCCACAGAATCGCAAAACCGTCTTTTCTGCCAGAAAAAATACCGCGTGATGTACTTATGCGCATTAGTTTTTTTCATATTAAAGAACACCTCCTTCTTGCTACCCATAATTTGATGTCGCTACCTGCTCGATTCTCTAACCTCAAATTCTTCCTGGATCTATCTCAGCATACTCTCAACCTCCACAGACAACTGACACCAATTACAAGAGCGCTTCACAATAACAACATTGCTTACCGCTGGGGATATCCACGAAGATTGTTGTGAATCACAAAGGATCTACACACATTATATCTTTGTTAGAAGATGGCACCAACATTCTATGCCAGTGGAACATTGCCCCAGAAGACATACCACCTATATCTTTTACCCCGGCTCCTGGTAGAGTGTCTTCAGAGTGGAGGCAGGTCTCAGGCGCTCGTTCGCGGAAAACCCGAAAGCCGTCAGGCAGTCTACAGTTATCTAATCCTTACCTATAATAAGTGAGGTCCGGAGCTGAGTGGAGCTTTTCTGCAGCTCATTATTTTAGCCCAATTGATATGTGCAGTATGATACTGCTTACAGATCCATGTTGCATCGCATTGCTTATTGTTTTTATTACAACCACTGTTTATGATACTGCCTGTTGTGTAGTCCTGTGTTTCTCCTTTATCTCCAGTGCCGCATCTTCATACCCATCTCCTAGACCAGGATACCAAAAAAAAAAGTCTGCAGATAGCAAAGAAGCTATTGCTTCCTGTGCTATCTGCCATCATTTCAGGGGGTGCTCTCTCCCAGAGAGCACCCCCCTGAAATGCTTATTTTAGGTTGGGATCCCTGGCATTGGCCTATACACATACAGTACAGCAATGAAGTAATAAAATGAACTAGGATCACACTAATCCGGCACGTTATTATTCTGAGTTGCCCCACTCACATATTGAGTGGGCCACGTGAGATTAATAACGTGCTGGATTAGTGTGATCCTAGTTCATTTTATTACTTCATTGCTGTGCTGTATGTGTATAGGCCAATGTAGTTGGATCTGTATGTGCGTTATAATTAATCAAAATTAATTGATTAAAAAAAATTTCGATTAATCGAACAGGACATTTTTAATCATTACCAGCCCTACTGTAGAGTTAACGATACTAAGTCTTATATACTTAACTTGGGAATTGACAGAAACAGACAAAATACTATTTCCGATAATTTTACATATGGATGCAAACATCCAGTCTCTCGTACTTGGGGATTCATCTCACTGCAGCTACTAAGCTCTTGTTTAAGGAAAACTTTCTCCCTTTCATACATGTCCTGAAACAAGATCTTATGAAATTTTTTAAATCTGAGCTGACATGGAGTTGAAGATTGGCGGCCTTCTAAGCTGCTCTACTTATTTTGTACCTTGCCCATTCCCATCAACACCACCTACTTTGCAACGCTTATGTCACTTCTTCTTAAATATACACTGAGTGGCCAGATCATTATGACCACCCCATCAGTACTACGTTGGGCCACGAGATAACTCCACGAGATGACTTTGTTGGGCCGCCTGTGACTCCACGAGATGTTGAAAGGTGATGCAAGGAATCTGACACTGCACTCTTGCCCTTCTGTTGTCTGTTGCCCTTCTGTTGTCTGTTGTACCACTCTCCGTTCTGCCCTAACATTGACTAGTCGCTGACGGCCACAATTTGCACGTTCAGACCCAGATTTTCAGCTGACAGTCCAGTCTTTAAACACTAACAACAGCTGCTCTTGAACATTTAACGAATTCTGCTATTTTGCCGATACTCGCTCCATTGCTCCGAGCGCCAACAACCATCCGACGTTCAAAGGCTGTTAAATTGCGTTGTTTACCCATATCTTCAGAAAAAAAATCACAACCTGCTTCCCTATTTATCATGGTCTGGCCCTCTAGCAACTTCAGCGCGAAATTATAGCTAATTTGCCTACAAACGTCAGGTGGTCATAATAATCTGGCCACTCAGTGTATATGGCAAAACAAGAAAGCTAGATGCTCGTAATCCCAACTGATCAAACATAGGAGTGCTGGGGGCATGGGCCTGGTGGACATACGTGATAATTACTTTCCTATTGGATCCGCTTAAATACTGGTTCAAGCCATCTCCCACTGTTTTATGGTGTGATATTGAGCAACATCTTGTTCCTGGTCAGTCGTTGACATGTTTTCTATTAGCTTCTCTTTGGAGTAAATCTTCTACCATTGATATCTCTCCTCCCCTGAAAGCGACTATATTAGAATGGAAACACGTGTGCAATGCCCAAACCGCCCAAACTCCTAAATGTAATATTCCTGTCCCTATCACGGTATGTGAACTTATTCTTATACCCGAATTATCACTACAATCCTGGATTGCCCAAGGGGTAAGTTCAGGGCAAATGCTTTAAGATCATTTGAGGAAATGGTAACCATTTATTCTAGGGATGCACTGATACCGGTATTTTGGTACCGAGTACGAGTACCGCGTCCCGGTCAATCGCGAAACCGGGCAGCGTGTAATGACACGCTGCCCGGCTTCCTGATACCGGAAGTACTCGTGCTAGGCATCGAAGCATTTGGGCGAGTACGAGTACTTGCCCAAATACTCGGAATCGGCACCGATATCGATACTAGTATCGGTATCGGTGCATCCCTAATTTATTCTCTACCATGTAAAGAATACTATCGATATCTACAAATTACACACTTACTTAAAACAATGGATACTGCTACCTTGTCAGTCCCTGACTCTTTATGATCTTTTTATCACCGCCCTTCCTATGCACATAAGGGGATCTTGTTAATCTATAAAGCCCTTCAGAATAAGCTGAAGCTTGCTAAAAAAAAAACTTTCCTTAAATGGGAAATAGACCTGGATAAATCGTATACTGGATCGCAATGGAGCAAGGCTTTTCACTTCATGTTATCCTCTTCGCGCTGCGTCAGCCTGTGGGAAATCTTCCAGAAATGGATGTTCCGATGGTACCTGACACCCTATAGATTGGCGAAGTTTTCAGCTGACCATTCTAACCTGTGCTGGAGACAGTGTGGCCAGGTTGGAACCTTGCTCCATATCTTCTGGTCTTGTAACAAAGTTTCCCCTTTTTGGTCCCAACTCTTCTTTATAGTATCTAAGATTACAGGGGTGGTGATAGGACCTGACCCTGCCTTAGCTTTATTGAATTCGGGAATAGGTGATGTTCCTCATCCCTTTCGAATAATAGCTGCACACGTGTTTCTAATAGCTCAATTGATGGTGGCGAGAAACTGGAAATCCTATGACTCCCTTGATATATACCAAGCTCTACAAATGGTACATCTACATTATAATTATAAATAAAATATAGCTTTTTGCAATTCTAACTTACTCAAATGTGACATAAACTGGAAACCTTGGATAGTGTGGTATACTTCTTCTACATTGGGTTGAATTGTTTGATTCTATAGTATTTTTTTTTGTCTACACTGGAAATTGTGCAGGTTACATTGCTTTGACTATTTGCGGAAAATTTGTTATATTTTCTGAATTTGTAACTTACACTCTCTTACTGTTTGTTAAAATTATTTCCTTCTCTTAAATTTTTTTATAAAAATGTATTTAAAAAAAAAATCATTAAATACATAAAAAAAAAAAAAGAAATGGTACAGGAACAACAAAACTCATTTCAACTTTATTTCAAGAATTATAGTAACCAGACTTGGATCTTGAGATTTTAGAAAGATGAGTTATTCAGCCGATCAGCATCTCCTGCCAGCATCTCACCTTCCCTTAAGGTTCAAATACGCAGAACTGTGTTAGTAAAAGTTCTATTCAAACTTTTTCAGCTTGTACAGCAATGTAAATCTATCAACGGACTTGGAAAGAGAACCTCTGTCACATCAACAACTTTTTTATAGGGTAATTACTTTGTGGAGGCTTTAAATAATTACCAGCAAGAAAAATTGCATGAGCTACAGTTGCATTTTCCTTCTGGAGAAGGAAACTTGAAAAATATGTTTAATAATACTTTTTGTTGCTTGCTGACAAGTTGTAAATTACACTGAAGAAAATGTGCTTCATATTGTGTTGTGCTGTCGAGACAATGTTAATTATGCTTTTATACTGGGATTGGGACAATCTATGTTTGAGACACAAAACACGTAGCAAATCTTGCTTTGCTGAGATACATTTGCTACCACTGGCACATTATTTAAATCAATTGCTAGCTACAATGTTTTACTCATGTCTGTGTATGTTGGAATGAAATCCTATATCCTTTCTTTGTGTGTGAGTAATGTTATGTCAAAGAAGCTGCAGGGAGGAGCAGACTTTATGCTGTCACTAGAATGTTGGAAAAGCAGTTTAAACTAAGGTAGGAAAGTTAAAATCTAAGCGATACCTTTCATGTTGCTAACTGAATACATTCTCAGGTACAAGCTTTTGGAAACACTAAGGGTACATTCATACTGTCAGCTGCGCTCAACTGCATGTTTGATTGAGCTGCAATTGCACTTTTTTTTTTTGGTAGAACTTTATTGATTTGTCACAAGTGACATTTCATTCAGTTCTATAGGCTCACCAAGATGCGGCTGTACCGCATTTCACTGTGGTGCGCTTAAAATAAGGTACTACCTGTTGTACTTTTTTTTTAGCACCCAAAAGCGATGGTGTGAACAGAAGCGATCCATTACAAGGCAATTTGCCTTGTGTTGCTTTGGGGCAGCGCTGGAATAAACGGGCAGCAGAGCCCAAACACAGATGGTGTGAACCGGCCCAAAGCGTGGTTTCACACTATATACATTGGGACTGCGCTGGCCACTTTTTCCAGTGCAGTCCTAACGAAGAGTAGGCAATTTGCCTTGTCATGGATGGTCTCTGCTCACACCATGGCAACGCTTGTGGTGTGAGCTGAAATAAGTACTGTATAAGGTACTTTATTTCAGATAAGACGTGTTACAACCACCTTGCGTCCTGCTGTCTGTTGAACTTAATGTAATGTCAATTGTGACATTTCAATAAAGTTCTAAAAAAAAAAGTAAACCGTGTGATGTGCCAAGGTCGGCACATCCGCATTGTGCCGGGCACCGTACACCAGCTGCTGTGCAAAGTAGTGCAGTGGCTGGTGTGAATGGGCCCTTAGGGGTGTATTTATAAACCATTGAATCTGACAGTTACCAAAAGGCCCTGTAGAATATAAAAAAAATGCTAGTTGCAATTTTTTATGTTGCACGGTATTTGCGCAAATGTTTATCAAACAAGTATTTTTAGGATAGAATACACTAAACTGAAATTTAATGCACGGAAACAGAATATAATACCCAATTTTTTTGTAAAATATAAAAGACGGGGTCACATCGGGTGAATACAACGTGGAAAATAATTATTTGATCCCCTGCAGATTTTGTAATTTTGCACACTTACAAAGAAATGAAAGGTGTATAATTTGTTCATAGGTGTATTTTAAATGATAGAGACAGAATATCAACCAAAAATCCAGAAAAAACACATGATACAAATGTTATAAATTGAGTTGCAGTTCAGTGAGTAGAATAAGTATTTGATCCCCAAGCAAAACATGACTTAGTACTTGGTGGAGAAACCCTTGTTGGCAAGCACAGAGGTAAGACGTTTCTTGTAGTTGGTTACCAGGTTTGCTCACATCTCAGGAGGGATTTTGGTCCACTCTTCTTTACAGATCTTCTCTAAATCCTTAAGGTTTCAGCTCCCTCCATAAATGTTCTATAGGATTTTAATGTGCATCTTCTTGAGCCACTGCTTTGTTGCCTTGGCGGTATGTTTTGGGTCATTGTCATGCTGAAAGACATTTGCGGCGGTATGTGTTGCACAATTTTCATTTGTGCACGTTGGTGCAGTGACACGTGTTTGCATATGTATGTGCATGCATGTGGGGGGCGGGGGACTTGAAAAATTTTTTTTTTCAATTTTTGTTGTTACTTTAATTTTTTTTTTACACTAACTTTGCCATTACATAGGGGGCTAACAAGCTCCCTATGTAAGAGCAAAGTGGATATGAAAGGTACCCTCTTTATGAAACTTGAACATAGATGTCACCAGCACACCAGGATACAGCTTTAATATCAGTGCAAATCCATTTTATTGATAGATGTAATTTCTGAGCCTGATGAAGGGGACTCTGTGTGACCCCCAAAGCGCTTATCTGAGTGACATCTATCAATGAAATGGATTTGTACTGATAATCAAGCTCTATCCTGGTTTGCTGGTGACATCTATGTTCACGTTTTACTGGAAGCGGCGCCATCCACAGTCATTACAAGTACCAATTGTTCTGGGATATCCGGTAAGGAGTGCGGTGAGGTATTTGGACAAGGTCCTCTTTATGGAGACGTCAGGGGTCTTTCAGACCCCTAATGTCCCCAAGGGACCTTAGAGAAGCTCATGAAGCAGAGATCTGCTTAATCAGCTTCTTGTCCTGGCTCTATGAACCGGAGAATGTAAACAGTGACACCGGAAGTGATGTAATACACATCACTTCCGGTCCAGTGATCGGAGGAGAGATCTTTAAAGGGAGGGCTGCTGTGCCGGTCCCGGGCCCGCACGGGGGACAGCGGAGCCTGGGGCAGCCGGCAGCGGAGAGCACACTTCGCTGATTGGTACAAGCGATCTTGCAGCTATATAGTTGGTGGATCGCTTGTATCTTCACAGCAATCGCCGGCTGTTTACACTAATACCAAGAACACAGCTGCAGCAGCAGCTATGTTCTTGGTATAACCATTTCAGTGGCCAGACTCAAGAAGACACCATCTGAAATTAGATGAAAATAGGTTTAATCTTAAACTGCGATGGGGATTCCTTAATGTGAGAGCTGTAAAATTGTGGAACTGTCTTCACAGACGTTGGATTCAACTAAGAGTATTGACTAATTCAAGAATCTTTTAGATACGTTCCTCAGAGAGCATGATATTCAGGGGTACAGGCTCTCTTAGTAACACATACACACACATACACACACATTTACATCGGTTGAACTCGATGAACCTGTGTTTTTATTCAAGCTCAACAACTATGAAATTATGTAACTATGTGTACAAGTAGATTACTGTGATAGAGTCACAATATGGTGGAATTAGAGTGGCTGGCTCCTTTGTTATTGCTACGATTCTGGTTGCATGAGTTTTTGACACCTGAATAGTTCTGCGTACAGAAGCCGCAACAAGGTTCTTGTAACAATATGGTATAAACATGAGAGAATGCCACTTCAGGGTTAGTTGTCCAGAGTAATTTTATTTGTCTTATTATAAAGGAAACCAACATGTTTCAGGAGTTCCTATGGATCTCCTTCAGCAGAGCTTTGGGAATGCAAAAGAGCTTGAATCTGGACTATTAGGGGTACAGTGACATAGTAGGTGAGGTTGAATATATATAATATATATATTTAACACTTCCCATATCCTTGTATATTTAGTGACTGATCGAACTCGTCTAGAAGTTTCTTAAATTTATCTACGCCATCAGCGGATACCACTGCCTGTGGAAGGGAATTCCATATTTTTACTACTCGCACAGTAAAAAAACCAACAAAAAAAAAACCTGTTTTATACAAATTTTACTGAACATACAAATTGTACTGGAAAATTGAGCAAAAAAAAACATAAAAAGAAGAAAATCAATAAATAATGCTTGCAAGGGCAAGATGACAGTACACATCTTAAAAGTTCATTGCGGTAATTTGGCAATTTGTAGTTCCGACATTTGCACAGTGAGTTCTGAGTCCGATCTATGTGATTTACCAATGATGGAAATTCTGACATTTTGAAGTTCTGTGTATGGTAAAAGGTTCTCCGGCGTACATCCGTACATCCAAAATATCACTGCACTAGAAAAGTGTTTATAAAAGCTTACTTTTATTCCCAAATGTAATTGTAAATTCAGCACATTAGTTTCTGGAAAGCAATTGGTTATAGAGTTAGATGGGGAACTTCGGGTAGCAGGCAGATAAAACATATTTATTAGTAAGCCCTCAGCACAGCTTGTCTTGCATCTTCACAAAGTGGGTCCAGCAGTCCGTCACCTCCTGCAAAAGTAAAATTGCAGCACAGAGGAAGTGATCACTGGTTGTTTCTATGTGTTTAGTTTAAATTAAATTCATGCTTTACATAAACTGGTTGGCCATACAATCACATTAGCAAATTCCAAACAGTACCTTGGTTTTGCCAGGAGCAAAAAAATGTCTCCAGAGCTTCCTTATGTGATCAAAGGCCTAGGAAAAAAATGACTTAATCTTTGGTAGTAGGAGCACTAAGTGTTTCACATCATTAGAGACTGCAGAAAGACTGTTGTTTCCAGTTACACAGTCTGAAAGACTTGCTATGATATAGAAGGATCAGCAAGGTACAACATTGTACAGCACTACTATGCAGGAAGCAGCGTCTGCATGTGTTCTAAGCAAAAATGTCTTCCAGCGTTGACAATTACAAACAATGCACGTAAACAAATCTCTACATGATATAATTTCCACAAGTGTTCTGTATGTAGGCTATTTTACAACAGAATTTACATGAAATGTTATACCCAAAAACTGTCATTCAAATGCACGTATATCATTCATAAATATTTGAATGCCTAAACACTAAAGCAACTTAGTAGTGAATAAAATATTCCATTCTAACATTCAGAATTCTGAATTGAGAAAGCTGGTTGGATGACCAGTGAAACGTCTTCAAGAAAAATACAGCAAGTCCAGTTGCCTGACTTATTTTTGACAGATATGCGCCTTTAAGCCACTCCTACTGTTTGAAGCACCATACCCACACTCACTCTTCCTCCACTCTGTGCCCAAGGTGTCCTATATTTTACATGGTGTTACAATGCTATAACAGTCCCAGTAAGGTCTCCTCACACTTTTCCGCTTTGTTGTGCTGCGGTGCCGCACACATCTTAGTGTGCATTACATTTTAATTGAATGGCCTGCCAATGCACTACAAAGCTGGCTACTGTTCTTGTGCATTGGCATGTCATTCTTAATTGATATGTTTTATATTTATATGTCACAACCCTATCTGGCAGGACCTGATTTGTCTATGTTGCGGTTAAGTAACACTTAAAGGTTTTTTCCCTCCTCCAGGCCAGTATCATTTACCCACTTTCTGTGCCATCAGGGCATGAACGACTGGTTGTCAGACCTAGAATGCTGGAGAGAGTAGAGACATCAGACCAGCAGCATCCATGCTCACTCCCTCCTGTTCCTTCAGACTACTTACCAGCCCAGTGCCCACACAGCAGAGGAAGTCTTTTATCCATCATAGACTCACAGGAAAATGCTGCAGAAAGCAGCACCACATTAGACTAGCAGCAAAAATTGTCACTCCCTCCCACCCCCTTTAGACCTCTTACCGGTGGGGTAAGAGGTTTCCATTTAAAACTGTAGCAGCTGTAATTTTCTAAATCTGTCAAACAATTCCATGCAATTTGGCGACTAGGAGGTGTTCTGTACACAACTGGTGTGCAGAACGTTCTCAGAGATGTAATTTGCTGCTTCTGTGATTGTCTGACTGATTTTGACAGATGTCTGCACTAAGATGCAAGAAAAATGTTAGGCATCCCTGGCAATTTCATTTTTGTTGAGATACTACTTAAGGGTTAATCACTACCTAAGGGATGCTGACACTGCAACTTTCCTTATTAGAACTAGTGATGAGCTGGGGCTTGGTGTAAATGTTTGCCCAAGCCCACTCAAAACTGTGAGCCTCCCTCTCCCTGCCTAATTAGTAATGGCGGGGCATTCCTCACCCCTTTGTGACATGTAGCTATGAGGCAGGGAATGCGCCTGTGGCAATTAATTCGGCCAGGAGGGAGAGAATGACGGTCACAGTTTTGAGCAGGCTTCGGTGAAATGAGTTCCCTCCATCGCTAATTGCAACACAGAAAGTGCACCAGGTGATTATAACGATCCCAGACCCTCCCATTCAGGGATCAGTGTGGAAAGGACATGATGGAACAAACAGTTATTTCTTCAGAACAGAAAAAAGGTAGGAATCTGTTTGTTAAAATCCTTGCAATGTACATTAATCACCCAGAGGGGATTGTTTATTTCTCAACAAAAGCGGAGTTACACTTGAATAAATGATTGCATTTTCCTTACCAAATTCAAGCTCTTTGATGTTACATTGAAATATAGTCTCTCCATTTACAATGAGCTCCACAGCATTCAGATGTGGTATCTCTTCTAGAACAACACTGTGTCCATCGAAGGCCAGCACAGCTGTCAATAAATAAACATGGCCGTTTAGTTGAACCGCTGGTTACACAGAAATTGTGGTAATGTGTTGTACTTTGTTAGCCATTATCAGGAAAATAGTGTGAAATTATACTTACAGAGTTTAATGATGATCTACTCTATCCATTAAAGGGTGTAATTCAAAATAAGGGACAGCACTACTTGTTCTGTTGTTACTGTCACTTTCTGGGGACAGGGGTGACATTTACTTTTAATGAACAAACTGTGAACAGAATGCAGCCATCTCTTGAGGGAAAATTAAACAATCCTTCCTCAGGAAATGTTTCAATGTCAGAAGATCTCCAAAAAGGAATAACATGGCTTCTTGGGATCACGTATTCTCATTATCGCTAGTGTGTTAACAATGCTCCTACAGGTTGTCTTGCTTAGAAATTCCCAGGTTTTGTATGCTAAGGAGCTGGGCTATTCCTACAACTAGATATACTTGGGAATTGGTACTGCAAATCACTAGACACCAGAGAAGATGACACTGTGCATGACCTGATACCATACCATGGACTTTGACAGTATGCATCAAGAAAATAAGGGAGCACTAACAATTAGACTATAACTCAACATTTTTAGCTGTTACATTGAAATTAATGACAAAATGGCAACTATCCCTATGTGCTATTAACTGTATGCAGTTAATACATGGATCAAACTATAACAGTGTAAGAAGTTACTGTTTATTTATCTGGCGCTGTCATGGTTTGTTCCAGCTCCTGTCACCTCACCTCTGCTGGACAGCTGGATCTGAATGTATAGGTGGAGAAAAGAATATAAATAAAAACATTTAAAATAACCCCTTGCAAGTTTTTATTACTGCCACGTGTTAGGGAGATTCATCCTCTCTATTTTTACTGGCGACCATTGTCACCGAGACAGAAAGTGATGAGAAATACAAAATTGTAGAGTTGTCACTAGAACACTGCTAAACATAAACGTTAACCACAGACAGCTATCAGAATGCAATATTTTTAACAACAGGTGTCCTTTAACACAGCATTTTCCAACCTTTTTTTAATCATGACACCCTTTAAAATTATGCAAAATCCCGAGTCACCCCAGTCTAAATTGTAAATGTAATAATGTATATAAATGATGTGTGGCCTTCCCAAAAGTCATACCAGACTCTTATTCCAGATATGAGGGCTACATGCAAAAAACACACAAAAATATGGGGTCTCCCCTTTAAATCAAAAGCCCACTTTAAAATAAGAATCCTTCCTTTAACATCAGAGTCCCTCTTTACATCAGGAGACCTCGTTTCACATCAGAATCTTCCCTCTCATACTTGGAGCCCTACTTCACACCAGAGCCTGCTCATTTAACATCTGAGAACTCCTTCTATTACAAGCACCCATTGTTATGACGAGCCCTCTGCACATCAGAGCCCACCCCCCCCCCCCCCTTTACATCAAGAGCTCTTTTCACATCAAAAAACCTCTCTTCACATTAGTAGCCCCAACCCCTTCACATCAGAAGTTCCATTTAACATCAGGAGCACCCCTTTAACAGCAGAGCCCTCCTCATTACATCAAAGCTCCCATTTTATATCAAAGTCCCTACCCTTTCACCTCAGATTCCTGTCTGCACCATGGAAAGACATGACACTGTGCAAATAGTTTGAAGCACCCCTGAAGATGCTAAAAGGCACCTTGGTTGAGAAAGGCTGCTTTAACATATGATCTACTAGACATTTGATCGTCTCTTCAAGAGTTTGACCTGATTTTGTTTATTAAAAAGTTGCACCAAAACCAGTATTTGATTACTGTCATGCTATGATCATGTAATATCTGAAGGGTAAGTAGGCGCACACCCATGCCTTGTGAACAGCACAAAGTATATTTAAACTGGCAGACTACTACTAAGCTGAACAAGCACTGGATTTCAATAGCCACAGCAATAATAAACCTTTCTTTTTGCACTTTTATTGGAACAAATATATTTTGGTAAATCAGTATTAAAACAAAGTGTCATCATCCCATGGACTAAATACATGCCATAATTTCAAGACTGACCACTCTGCTGAAAACCAAATGAGTTCTTGTTTAGTAAAACTGTAACTGAGACATAATCAAGCTTTTGCATTAGGCAACTGAGACAATTAGGTAATACGCTATTCAAAATCCATTTATTTAAAATGTATCTCAGAATCAGATCAGAATAATAGTTTTAAAAGGAATCCTTTTATCCCTTAAAGCATAAATGTGGTATATATCTCACCCAGTGTTAGGATTTACTCCATTTTAAATCATTCCCTCCACTGCTATAATATTACATTACTTATATATAATTTACATCATCTATAAACCGCATTCACTCATGGAAAAGATGAATATATATAGGGATAAGTGGGTGGTTTTGCCGATCTTAATTTTGTCGGAATTTCTGATTTTGATTTCACCAACATTCATCAAAATAAGCAGCCCTTTATACCAGGTGACATTGCAAGGGGAAATTTCTAAAATGTTCCCCTTCGTGACTGACGACGTACAGTGTACGGTGTCCCCCTCCGGACATCGCCGACCTGCTTCCTGGGCTCCGTTGCCCCTCCTACGGGCCCGGGACCGGTGTCCGTGGTGTCCGCGGGGAGCTGGACAGGAGGTCAACGAACTTCCGTTCATCGATCCCCTCCCCATTCTATGGGACCGGGAGCGATGCAGATTGCATCACTTCCGGTCCCTGGGCTGTCAGTTCTGGGCTCCTGCAGCCCAGCTATAAGCTATTGAAGTGCGATCTGCACTTCAATAGCTTATTTCCAGTGTAAAGGTGACACTGGGGGTCTTTTGGACCCCCAGCATCACCTTAAAGAGTACCTC
>NW_017306606.1:501178-504773 GCF_000935625.1 Nanorana parkeri
CCCTCCCCCTCTCCTACTCTCTCTGTATTTTTTTTTCCCTCTCTCTCTCCCTCAATTTCTCTGTCGCTTTTTGCTCTTTCTTTCTTTTTTTCTCTCTCTTTCTTTCCCCTCTCTCTCCTTTTCTCATTCTTCTGCCTCTCCCTTCCTAATCTCTCTCTCTCTCTCACTCTCATTCTTCTGTGTATCTCTTTCGCCCTCACACCCCCCCCCCCCCCCCCTTTACATCAAGAGCTCTTTTCACATCAAAAAACCTCTCTTCACATTAGTAGCCCCAACCCCTTCACATCAGAAGTTCCATTTAACATCAGGAGCACCCCTTTAACAGCAGAGCCCTCCTCATTACATCAAAGCTCCCATTTTATATCAAAGTCCCTACCCTTTCACCTCAGATTCCTGTCTGCACCATGGAAAGACATGACACTGTGCAAATAGTTTGAAGCACCCCTGAAGATGCTAAAAGGCACCTTGGTTGAGAAAGGCTGCTTTAACATATGATCTACTAGACATTTGATCGTCTCTTCAAGAGTTTGACCTGATTTTGTTTATTAAAAAGTTGCACCAAAACCAGTATTTGATTACTGTCATGCTATGATCATGTAATATCTGAAGGGTAAGTAGGCGCACACCCATGCCTTGTGAACAGCACAAAGTATATTTAAACTGGCAGACTACTACTAAGCTGAACAAGCACTGGATTTCAATAGCCACAGCAATAATAAACCTTTCTTTTTGCACTTTTATTGGAACAAATATATTTTGGTAAATCAGTATTAAAACAAAGTGTCATCATCCCATGGACTAAATACATGCCATAATTTCAAGACTGACCACTCTGCTGAAAACCAAATGAGTTCTTGTTTAGTAAAACTGTAACTGAGACATAATCAAGCTTTTGCATTAGGCAACTGAGACAATTAGGTAATACGCTATTCAAAATCCATTTATTTAAAATGTATCTCAGAATCAGATCAGAATAATAGTTTTAAAAGGAATCCTTTTATCCCTTAAAGCATAAATGTGGTATATATCTCACCCAGTGTTAGGATTTACTCCATTTTAAATCATTCCCTCCACTGCTATAATATTACATTACTTATATATAATTTACATCATCTATAAACCGCATTCACTCATGGAAAAGATGAATATATATAGGGATAAGTGGGTGGTTTTGCCGATCTTAATTTTGTCGGAATTTCTGATTTTGATTTCACCAACATTCATCAAAATAAGCAGCCCTTTATACCAGGTGACATTGCAAGGGGAAATTTCTAAAATGTTCCCCTTCGTGACTGACGACGTACAGTGTACGGTGTCCCCCTCCGGACATCGCCGACCTGCTTCCTGGGCTCCGTTGCCCCTCCTACGGGCCCGGGACCGGTGTCCGTGGTGTCCGCGGGGAGCTGGACAGGAGGTCAACGAACTTCCGTTCATCGATCCCCTCCCCATTCTATGGGACCGGGAGCGATGCAGATTGCATCACTTCCGGTCCCTGGGCTGTCAGTTCTGGGCTCCTGCAGCCCAGCTATAAGCTATTGAAGTGCGATCTGCACTTCAATAGCTTATTTCCAGTGTAAAGGTGACACTGGGGGTCTTTTGGACCCCCAGCAGTCACAATATTCCTAGCTGTGAGATCCTGGCCCATTCCTATGGTGTTTATCAAAACTGGCCTAATTACGCCAATATTTTGGCAAAGAGAAAACCATCAATTTCTCCCATCCCTATGATCACAAGTAAAAATAGAGATTGTGAATCTCTCTAATGAGGACCAAGATCGCAATAAAAACCAGATATTCTGATCCCTCTTCACTCTATACACAGCAAAAAAATTGGCTTCAGCTGCACTTCAAGATCCTTTGTGTGAACATCTATTCTTAAGTCTAAAATGTTTTGAAACATTGGCTTACCAAAACCAGATTTATTTAAGCCCGGCAAAATGGAGTGTGAACAAGTTCAATCAGTATTGTTAAAATACATTATAATATAGTATAGGTTTTTACCCTTTCATTTTGGGTAAAATGATTCCTGCTCCTGGGAAGAAGACTTATTAGAAAAGTACAATTGAATAAAATGGTCACCAATTCATTCAATATGTTGGTGAAAATACTTGTTTATAAAAGATGGTGCCAAAATAATGAAAATAAATAAAAAAAACACATAAATATGTCTTTCTAATTAAGCTAATCACTTTGTGTCCTCTGTAACATTGGCATGTGTCCACTCCTCATCATTTAATTAGCACTTCAGAATGAAATCAAACTGTGAAAATATGATTACAGATTTAACATAACATCTGAGGTACATTGTGCAGACCAAATCTCAGCAAGCCATCTCATTACCGAGGCATTTTCCATAGGTTTCCAACACTGGTTTGACTCAAGTTGTTATAATTAACTAGCGCAAACTGTATCAAGTAGCCTTTTGTAATATTTTGCCTTTGGTAGGCTTACTGAATGCAACAACAATGCAAAGAACAATGATATAACCCATAGCAACCAGTTATTTTTTCAGGTTTCATTGGTCAGAATAATGAAATATCATTGCTATTTGTAATAGTTTACTACACATCATATTCTATTAGAGCATAAAGTATAAAGTATTGCTGGGATTTATAGTCCTCTATAGCTGTTGGTATTATTCTATGATGTATTGCTTGGAATTGTAGTTCTCTATAGCTAATGGAATTCTGCATTGCTGTATAATGTGTTGCTGAGATTTATAGTCCTCCATAGCTGGTGGTATTATTCTGCATTACTATATAGTGTGTTGCTGAGATTTGTAGTCCCTCTAAAGCTTAGAGTTAGTGGCAGAAATGCCAGGGTCGCAGCAGTCGCACACTCCACTACCAGTGTTCTATAATTTTCCTCAACCCATAAATTTCTCTACCGTGTCACTTCCAGGTGCACATGTCATAAAGAAAGGGGGGTCATGAAAACAGCTGATTTGAATGACTCGGCCCCACTGGAAGTGACAGTCAAGAAAATGTATAGGATCGAGAAAAATGATCGAACACAGATTTTGACACTGTCCGGCCCCTCCCACTTTCCTCTCACAGCCCAGAAGCATGTACAGCCAGCGGCGGTCTACAGTGGGTGAGAGTGCCTATGTACCAGACATAGAGCGGAGTAAGGCCAGAACTATGTAGGGAGCCCAGTGGGAGGAGAGCGCCATGCCCCAGCCTGTCACACCTTTCATGGACTTACTAGGGAGTCCTCACATCACCCGACCATTCACACTACCGTTACATGGATGGCAAAAGTGGCAAGTGGGGGCGGAGGGAGAGGCAGAGCGGGAGGGGGGTCAAGTAGCTGCACCATGGGCCTCTGGGTTGTACGTTCTCCCTGGACTAAAAGTTGCCAGTCAGCCCCTGCTGTATTCCGCACCTAGTGGGTACTGAGAACTGATTTAATTGCGGATGGCGTCGGCAGTTGCGGTAGTCAGGATTGTGGGCGGCGTTGGACTACATGTTGGAACCGCAGGGCGCAGATGCCATCTGCAATGGAATCAGCTCTCGGCTCCCATCGGTTGCGACATGCAATGAAAATGATAAGTGCCCCCCCAGATTTGACTGTGGTATCTTATGTGCCCCCCCCCC
>NW_017306606.1:505622-562067 GCF_000935625.1 Nanorana parkeri
AGAGGCGCCACTGGACGGGACAGTGAGATAAGAGCTGTCAAGAGTCGAAAAGTTGCACTGATGAGTTTTGCAGATCATTGTTGGGAATGAAGAGGAGTGAACTGTCAAAGTCTGTAACTCAGTTTCTGCTTCAGACAGAAGCATGGGAACACACACTGTGTAAGTTAGGCGACTGAGCTGTGAAAAATTATTTTTTAAAGAACTTCGGGGAAAAAAACTCTTAACCCTTGCAGTGGGGCTACTCTCACACTGCAAGGGTTGAGTGCTCACTTTGTCTAGGTGCAAAAATAAGATATACTCACCCGAATCTCGCATCCAGCTGGCTGTTACTGCTCTCCCACCTGCCTGTCTCCCCCTCTGCTCCAGCGATGGTATGGTAGCGATGTCCTCTGCATCCTAACATTAAAATACACAGTGTATTGGAAGTGATGACTCATGGGACCTTAGACCGCTGGAGTAGAGGGGGAGAGAGGCTGGAAGACAACAGACAGTCGACTTGCGAGGATCAGGTGAATATAACGCTGTTATTTTTGCACCTAGAGGAAGAAAGCAAGCACTTAACCCTTGCAGTGCGGGGGCAGCTGCACTGCAAGGGTAAATAAGATTTTTTGCCTGGACTTCTTCTTTAAGACATTTTCTAAAACCAGGTCCAAGGTAAGAGACTGTATTCCCGATTGTGGCTCGGGGTTACTGCTTATGGTACTGAAAATTAACCCCGAGCCACACTTGGGAATACCGCCATGGAAGTTAGTGGGTGCATTTAAACATTATTTTTGGGCTATACTCGTCTTATACGACGAGTATAGCCCAAAACCTATATTTTTTACACAAAAAGTGGGGGGTCGTCTTATACGCCGGCAAATACGGTAATAACTAATAGTAATTTCTGTCCCGGCTGCAATATTAAAGGAGAACTATGGGGTCAGTGTTTTTCCCCATAGTTCTCCTTAGGATAACGGGAGGACACAAACTAGCATCCTCCCGTTACCCTAAGCTCAGTATACCGCGAGCTATAGCTCACGGTATACCGAGACGCCAGAGCGGATCCCGACGTAGAGGATCCGCCCAGCTGCGTGAGTGACAGCTGGCTCTGCCTATCTAGAGGCAGAGCCGGCTGTACCCGCCCCCTCCCCCGTCCATATAATTTTACACACTTTTCATTTCACTATATTGCACACCACAGTTTTGTTTTTCTTTTTTACTTGCACCGCTCCAAGCTTGCTCCTGTGATGGACTACAATCTCAATACAAACTAGTAGTCCCATCACTGGGGCCATTTTTTAAAATGTATTTTACTTTTTATCCGATTAACCGATTAATCGAACTTAATAATCGGCTAACTAATCGATTTTGAAAAAAACGTTAGCTGCAGCTCTACTCACCTCATAGTTCTCCTTTAATCTACCCCAAGGATAATTTATTATTGCTGCGGGTAAGGGGGTGATTATTATTGCTGCATGGGTTTTTTTTTTTATTATCTCCTGCCTAAAAACAATTCTCCCCCAGGCAGCGATAATAATTGCCCCCCCTTCCCTGCAGCAATAATAAATTATTATTGCTGCGGGGAAGACTAGGTTTCTAGTTACGCCTCTGCTGTGTAGTGCTGACTTTCATTATAATGTATTGCTGGGACTTGTAGTCCCGCATAGCTGGTGGTATTCTGCATTGCTGTATGATAATTATACAGCAATGCAGAATAGCCCCACAGAGAGCCCATATAAACCACCTGAAAGCCATTATAGACCATCCGAGAGCCACACTGCCCCCCTGAGAGCCCGCACAGCCCCCCAGAGAGCCCAAACAGACCACCTGAGAGCCCACCTGAAAACCCTTATAGGCCACCCGAGAGCCGCACAGCCCCCCAGAGAGCCACACAGCCCCCCAGAGAGCCCATACATACCACCAGAGGGACCACAGAGCCCACCCAAAAGCCATAATAGAACGTCTGAGAGCTGAACAGCTCCCCTGAGAGCCTGTACAGAATACCAAAAACCCCACAGAGCAGACCTGAGAGCCGCACAGCCCCCTGAGAGCCCATACAGACTACCTCAGAACTGCAGAGCCCCCTGAGAGTATTCAGGTCTAATTGAAGGGTTGGCACTTTGAGATAGATAAGTTGGTTTAGTGATCCAGTTTGGGCACTCCGGCTCAAAACGGTTCGCCATCACTGGACTATACTATGTAGATGATGCCACTTCATAAGTGAACAATAGGATCACCTAAAGTGCCACCAACTATTAAGTGCCACGGTAGGGTGATGAATGTCAGTCTCAAATTAGAGGTTAGGCAACATTAAGCTAAATCATTTGTATAATGTATGCAACTGGTTTATTTTACTTTGCACATCACCGACCTCTCACCCTCCGCCTACAGACATATTGGAGGTGATTTAATAAAGGCAAATAGGATGTTCGCATTCCAAGGGAAATTTTCACTTAGCTTAGTGAATGCAGTGATAATTCACTTTGCAAATAATACCCAATCACATGCAAGGAACAAAAAAAAACAAAAACATTTATTTTTGCTTGCACATGATTGGATGATGGAAGTCAGCAGAGCTTCAACTCATTCACTTAGCTAAGAGAAAATCCCCTTCCAAAGTGAACACAGCCTTTAATAAATCAACACCATTCTCTTTATAATGTGTATTGCTTCTTTGTACTCAACCCATACAGAATGTGATATTCATTTGTGTAGATGTAAAAATGCTTTATTAAGATGAAAATCTTTAGCAAACTGTAGCCAAATCAGTCACTGCTATCATCTATATATATCTATCTATATATATAGATATATATAGATAGATATATATACACACACGCTATATTACCAAAGGTATTGGAAAACCTGCCTTTACACGCACATGAACTTTAATGACATCCCAGTCTTAGTCCGTAGGGTTCAATATTGAGTTGGCCCACCCTTTGCTGCTATAAAAGCTTCAACTCTTCTGGGAAGGCTGTCCACAAGATTTAGGAGTGTGTCTATGGGAATGTTTGACCATTCTTCCAGAAGCGCCTTTGTGAGGTCAGATACTGATGTTGGACGAGAAGGCCTGGCTCGAAGTCTCCGCTCTAATTAATGGCAAAGGTGTTCTATCGGGTTGAGGTCAGTACTCCTCCACCCCAAACTCGCTCCTCCATGTCTTTATGGACCTTGCTTTGTGCACTGGTGCGTAGTCATGTTGGAACAGGAAGGGGCCATCCCCAAACTGTTCCCACAAAGTTGGGAGCATGAAATTGTCCAAAATGTCTTGGTATGCTGATGCCTTAAGAGTTCCCATCACTGCAAGCCCAGCCCCTGAAAAACAACCCCACACCATAATCCCCCCTCCACCAAACTTTACACTTGGCACAGTGAAGTCAGGCAAGTACCGTTCTCCTGGCAACCGCCAAACCCAGACACGGCCATCGGATTGTCAGACAGAGAAGCGTGATTCGTCAGAGAACACGTCTCCACTTCTCTAGAGTCCAGTGGTGGCGTGCTTTACACCATTGCATCCAGCGCTTTGTATTGCACTTGGCAATGTAAGGCTTAAAAGCAGCTGCTCAGCCATGGAAACCCATTCCATGCAGCTCTCTATGCACTGTTATTGTGCCAATCTGAAGGCCACACAAAGTTTGGAGGTCTGTAGCTATTGACTCTGCAGACAGTTAGCGACTTCTGCGCACTGTGCACTTCAGCATGTGCTGACACTGCTCTGTCGTTTTACGTGGCCTACCACTACGTGGCTGAGTTGCTGTTGTTCCCAGTTGCTTCCACTTTGTTATAATACCACTAACAGGTGACCGCTGAATATTTAGTAGCAAGGAATTTAACGGAACACCTGAATCCAATTATTTGGAGTGGTGTCCCAATACTTTTGGTAATATAGTTTACACACACACACGGCCCCATTAGGAACGTAAATCTTCCTTATGTCATTGCAGTATATATTCTGACAATAAGAAGTAAAAACCAATTCCAAAAGCAAATCTAGTATGCACAAGACAATCCACGATGACTGCCCCTTAAAACTAACCCTAGTGACCTACCATCAATAATAAATGATTGCTTCTTATTTGTGAAATCCTAAATGACTGGTAGCTGGCTGAAACTGATTAAGGATTTGCATTTCTGTCCATCTATTCTCATAATTTATACAGCCCTGCCAGTATGGTCACCTTCCTGTTCCCAGCCTGTGACTGGACAGTGGAGGAGCAGCAGCAGACTGATAAAGCCATCTGTCTCCTTCTGTCAGCATGTTCATTGTCAACACATGTGAATGCAGGAAACCCCTAAGTATTGCCCTCCCTCTCCCACTCTAAAGTACTGATGTATAGGGGATTCCAGGAGCTGAAAGTCAAATTCAGGGATTTAGAGATGTTTCATGTACAATACATGTTCATCTCCATTATGTGGGGGATCATGGGATAACACAAATAAGATCAAACTGTTATTTTCCTCAAGAAAGAAAGCGAATGCAGCCACTACATCTATGTACTGGTAAGCTACCATATATTACATTTTTGTTTTGTGGGGGTGTTAGGGAGTTGCTTTAGTGTAAGAAAGTATAGGAACGTCACCAGCACGACAAAGACTTAGATGTCAGTGACAATCCATTTATTGATGTCAGTCAATACTCAAAGTGTCATCAAGCGCTTTCGGGGCTGACATCAATAAATGGATTTTCACTGACATCTAAGTCTTTGTCATACTGGTGGCATCCCTATACTTACCTATATTGAATGCTGCGCCATCCGCGGTCACTGCGAGCACCCTCAATTAACACTTAGGAGTTCCGGTAAGGTGTGATACAGGTCCTTGGACCCTTTAGTGTAAGAGGCACATTTTTAAGAAAGGAGCTTCATATAGGACTAGTTTGGTCTATTGTTCCCAATCATTAAACATGTTACATTGGTGTAAATATACTTGAACCTGCCCATTATTGAAAAGTATCCTTGAATAAGTTTAGAGTTAAAGGAGAACTATGGGGTTAGGGCTTTTCCCCATAGTTCACCTAAGGGTAACGGGAGGACACAAACTAGCGTCCTCCCGTTACCCTATGCTCAGTATACCGCGAGCTACAGCTCACGGTATACTGAGACGCCGCAGCTGAAACGGATCCCGACAATTATGTCTGGATCCGCCCAGCTGCGTGAGTGACAGCAGGCTCTGCCTATCTAGAGGCAGAGCCAGCTGTACCGGCCCCCCTCCCCCGTCCGCTACGCCAGTCAGCGCTGGAGGATTGGAGAGGGGGGAATCCAGCCCCTCCCATGTCACGGCTCTCTGCCGTGACAGGATCGAGAAGTGAGCGAACGCCGGTATGTGTTCGCTCACTTCCTGATCTACTGAGCCAACCTGTGACAGTTTCATTGTCACAGGTCGGCTAGAACTATGAGGATGAGTGAAAAGCACTCGCCTCATAGTTCTCCTTTAAGCTTGCAGTGGAGACACCAAGACTTAAAAGAATTGATTTGTAATTCAACAGAAGCTGCATTGAACCCCATGTGAATTGAGTTCTACCAGCTGTAATGTGTGTTTTGAAGAGGTCAGGTTTGAATTGCATGTCACAATTAAATGCTTTACATTCTATGTATTATTTTTCCACTCGTTACATTAAGGTTAGCATTAACATCTATCCCTTGGACAGACCACAAGATGCTTATCTTATTGTAATGAAATCCCAGCAGTGTCCAATTTCTGTTTAAACTATTAGTTAAATCTGATGCTTAACAACACAAAAGGGAGTTCTATGTTATAAAAGAATAATTTGATAGCTGGAATAAATAAGGTGTAAATGATTTTTTACTGGAATCTATATTGTGGTGGATATTAAAAGGTCCTCATTTCACCTACCGGCAACAGGAAATACCATCATCCTCAAACCTTATACCATCATTTCTTTTCCTATGTTTTATAATGGAAGGCAATGTAGACTGGATTTTAATACTATGCCACCAACAAGGAAAATGTATTTCTCTTCTGCCCACCTTTTTTTGGCAGTGTCCCTTTTTGAGGAAATTGGGCAGTATTAAAAAGAGTCTGTCATAGGAAAACATTTCTTTATGTAAAGACTCCAGCAGCAGTAACACACTACAACCCCAAATCTAAATGCTGATATTTGGGAAGTGTTACTTTATACCAGACATGGGTATTTTACGCTCCGCAGGCCTTATCCGGCCCTTTGTCTGCACTTGTCCATGGCCCAGACATGAAACTGTTGCTAACCTGCGCTCATTTATGGCTGGGAGACAGTGGATGTGCAAGCCTACAAGGCCACTGCAAAACATAGCTCAACACAAGTCGGCAATTGGTCCGTCTCCAGACTGCGTTCCTCTCCAATCGTTAGTTGCTAGGACTACTGTCGTCCTAGCAAGCAATAATGTCAGGGGTCCTCCTCCTTTGCAGTCATTGGTTGCTAGGACTGCTGGGTGGTCCTAACAATTAGTGACAAATGTCTTCCCATCACCTGCATTACAGGAGGATTTCTATAATGCTGGGGTGTTTGTCCTCTTCTGCAGCTCTTTGGGGTGTCCCTCCTGCAGCTCCACATCTGGCAGCAGGTACGTGCCAATAAGGGCCCATTCACATCTATGTTGTGCCTTAATCATATGGTTCCATGTGATTTATGCAAGGTACCGCACAACGCATCGACTGTGTGTTACAGTGCGGCAGGTGTGTTGCATGCACTACTATTGCTAACCGCAACGCACGGTAGTGCAGGAGGTGCATCTGGGGTGTCACTTAAATGAATGGCAACGCAATGCACGTGCCACACTGTAACACACGGTAGGTGTGTTGCTTGGTACCATGTGTTAATCATATGAGAAACTGTGACTGTTCTGGAGGGCCGAACCAACAGGCCCTATTGGTTCAGCCCTCCAGAACAATCCTAGTTTCTCATGGGGCCCCTAGAAAAAATTAATTGCCCACCCCTGCTTTTTACTGGTTGTACAATCTAGTTTAGATCTGAAAACAACTGTGTAGTGCAAGAGCCTGCCTAGTTGGATGCAAATTGATTGGATAGATTAGGTAGGCCTTCATAATACATACATTTGGTAAACATAAAATTGTACAAAGATTGTACAGCAAGATTTTAATTTGTATGTTGACTCTTAAGAGACCCCTGGGAGTCTGAAAATGTCTTCTTTCACTTGATCTTAATATAGATGTTAATGTATTTTTAGCCCAAACTTTTTATTATTGTTGTGGGTAGAGCATTGTAGGCACTCTCTGCTGCAAAGTACTATATAATATGCTAACAAAAAGTGTACCTTCTTGGACACAAGAGGAAACAAGGGGGGGTCAGCCATGTAATAATATTCAAAGGGTAAGAGTGTTGGATTTCTTTAGGAAACACTTGTGTAGTGCTCATTTACTACTACGGGTCTGAACTATAGTAGAGCCAGAAGTTGATAACCTTCTTCACTATTAGCCTGGCTCTAGCTTTACAAAACGGATGAGCACTAATCCTAATGAGGCAGCATAATC
This sequence comes from Nanorana parkeri, assembly GCF_000935625.1. Taxonomy (NCBI): domain Eukaryota; kingdom Metazoa; phylum Chordata; class Amphibia; order Anura; family Dicroglossidae; genus Nanorana; species Nanorana parkeri. The sequence goes on from NW_017306606.1 coordinate 513,096, forward strand.
ATGTTTGCCATGTAGCTTGGTGACTTGCACAATCCACCACTAGTATTAACGTTGTGTACCTATAATAGTGGCTGCCAGTCTACTGTGTGCTGGTCATCGTGTTTTATCTGCTCTCTTAGGCCCCGTTCACATTGAGCGATTTATCGCGCGATTTTTGCAGCGATATCGCTCATATTTCCGCGCTATATCGCTCTATGTAGCTTCACCAATACATTTCAATGTAGCTGTTCACATCTCGTCGCTCAATGTCGCTCAATATCGCTCAATATCGCTTGTAGCTCGTCGCTGGCAGCTTGTCGCTTCTACATGACCCTTTTTTAGAGCGATTTTGAGTGATATTGCTCCTGATTGCATACAGCCCAATAGGAAGATGTTGCGCGACGTCGCTCAAAGTCACGCGATTTCCATGTCGCTCAGTGTGAATGGGGTCTTTTCATGGTGAAATGGATGTGAAATAGCTTATAACACTGCAGGTGAGCTAGAGTTAAATACTCTCTGCAATCACAAGATGCTAGTTTGGCTTGTTTCTGCCAAAATAATATGCAGATTAAGGACAAAAGGATGCAGGAAAGCAATCAGTACCAACACCAAAGAATGGAGGGTTGGAGGTCAAGTACTTCATCCAGTGTTCCTGAAGCTGGCTAGTGCAGCTGTCTTGTCCAGAAGGCCACAGAGCTGGAACCAAACACAGCAGCATCAAAGGAGATAATGGCTGGTGCAACGAGGGGAAAATTTGAGCCACAGCAAGAAAGCAAGGGTTTACAGAGGAGGCATGTTTTGAATTTTATAAATGTCTTATAGTCCAGTAAATATAAAATATATCATATAAATAGAACATGTTTAACCCTTGCAGCCAGAAAGTGATGAGTACAAATCTGGTAATCCAGGGCTACATGTGGCTACTTTACATCTAAGCATTGCCTACAGATAGCAGATAGCACAATATCATGTTATACATACACCTAGCTAAATGATCTGGAAGAGGGATACCCTCCACCCACCACCTTCTTACAGCTACAACTGGAGGGGGGGGGGGGTTAATAGGTGATTAAAAGTTAGGGGTCCTAGGCTAAATAACGCTTTGGCTGAAATTGGGCTTTAATAGCGTGACAGAAAACAAACTGAAATGTTCAACAATGTCTTTCATTAAACGCTGAATATACTATATAAACATTCATTATCAGTAAAACACAAAAAAAAACTACCGTACAAATAAAGGAAAAAAATGGGGATGCTTCCTCCAATGGGTCCTAAATGTAAAGGGGATTTCTTTCCACTGTCTGCCAATGTTGAGGTCATTCATCCTAATGACCAATGTAAGGGGCATTCTAACACATAAAGACCTAACTCTGGTGTCCAGTAGGAGGAAGAATGCCCCTACATTGGTAGCAGGTAGGAGGATGATTGTCCCTTACATTGGTGGCTGGTAGGCGGAACAATGCCCCTTACATTAGTGGGATGAAGAATGATCCCTTACATTTGACGTTGGTGGTAATGACCCTTGCATTGGTGGACAGTGGGAAAAATTCTGCATTCTTCATAGTGACCCCCAATATAAAAGGTGCCATTTTTTTTGTAAGAGGCATATCACTAATCACCACTGGCTACCAATGAAATGGACATTCAGAATTCTTCCCACTGGCCACCAATGAAATGGATATTCAGAATTTCACTTACATTGGTGGCCATTAAAGAATTAATGTCCTCCGACATTAGTCCATGTAGGGACTAATACATTTGCGTACAGCAGCCTCCTTCATCCAGTACACTGGCACTGTGTGCTCTGCTAAGCGACAACAGAAATATTTCACCGAAACAGGTATGCCTTTTAAGTAGGCCACATTTTAGGAATGAGGGACAAGGCACTTTTTATCTGGAAAAAAAAATTGCATTGGATTATGTCAGAGACATAAGGCAGAAATAATGTACAGTCAGCACTGGCAGGTGGCATCAGTGGTTGGAGATGAGATTGAATAGCAGGCAGTGGCAGGAGATGTTAATGGATGGCATGCCAACAGTAGTGGCAAGAAATGGTAATGAATGGCAGTAGGGCTGAAACAACTAATCGATAAAATCTATTATAATCGATAATGAGAATTGTTCTCAACGATTCTCATTATCGATTAGTTGATTTTAGATTAGTTGAATCCCCCACAGCCACTCTGCTCCTTTGTTCTCCTCCCTGCTGGTGCTGGCTGCAGCGGTGTTGCTTTCAATCCCTGATGCTCTCCCCACCTGTATCGGCAGAGGCAACGGGGACACAGACCACTGCAGCCAGTACCAAAGGGGAGAAGAGACCGTGGTGCCTCTGCATTCCCCTACTGCCCCTCCCCCCTGGTACCTCCGCTGCCACCCGGTTCCTCCTCCACTGCCCGCCCTTTCCTCCTCTGCTTCCCCATGTCCCCTCTTCTGCCTGTGTTCTATCAATCCCTCGGAGTCCGAGGGATTGATAGAACACCGGCATCAAGTCTCCCATCAGCGGCTAGAAACAATAGCCAGCCTGCTATTGGATATTTTAAATTGCAAGAGCCAATAGCAGGCTGGCTATTGCACCCGCCCACTACCTGCTGTCAATCGGTAGAGGTGGACCTGTAGGAGAATATATTGAAGTTTTACAATTCATATTATTTTAAATCCATGAAACTAATTTAATTGTCTAATTTAATAAATACAATTATTAAAATATACATATATATAAAAAAAAAGGGTGGGAAAGGTAATTTTTGGTTTTCGGCCTGACAAAATCTGCTGCAGGATGTGTGTTGTGGTGCCATTCATTTCAATGGCACCCCAAATGCGCCTCCCGCCCGCACTGGAATCCACGGTACTACAATGCCATTCCAGTGCCGTGCGATTGCAAAAAATGTGCATACCATTTTATTCTGAAGTAAACCTTGTTTGTTTGAAAAAAATTATCGGCTAACTAATCAATTATGAAAATAATCATTAGTTGAAGCTCTAGATGGCAGGCCAAAAGTGGTGGCAGGAAATTTTAATGGATAGCAGACCAGCAGCAGTAGATGGTAATGGCTGGCATACCAGCAGCAGAAGATATTAATGGTGGCACGCCAACAGCGGTTTAAGCATGTTGATTATGACAATAGAGAATTACCTAATTTTATTAGCAGCCATGGTAACAGGAGGATTGAAGAGGTGCTGCTTTTGTTCACTTGACACTGTGGTGATTATATGCAGTGATACACTGCTAACAAAGGGCAGCTTTGTATGTGTCACCACTAAGTTCATGCCGCTGACCCCAGAAAGAAAAAAGAAAAACACTCTATAAAAATAAAACAATAAAACTAAAACCCTAAACCCAACTCTAAAACTCTAAAACAATAGAACTCAAACTGCTTTTTTGGAACTTGTGTTTTAGATTTTTTATTTTACAGAAAAGTTTAAAACAATGAAAAAAAAAATATCCCATAAAGGGTAGCAGCAGCTAAACAGCTATACAGACATAAAAAAATAGTCCTAAAAAGGAAGGTTGAGTGCAATGTGAATGCAAGGGTTGGTGACACCACAATGCAATTCATAGTAACTGAGCACCGATGACACTGATTACACTCCACTCTTTGCAGCCCACCACACTGCAATTCACTGTAATGTAGAAGTGGCAATATACAGCACTGACTATAGCACTGTATAACTCTATGCTAGCATACTACTAGCAATGTATAAGTAGCACAAAATGTCTCTACCTCACAAAGCTGTCAGCTGTCCCAGTGGCGTCACAAGGGGGGTGCTGCCCGCACCCGGGTGACACCATTGGAGGAGTGACACCAAAATGACTCAGTCATGGGAGGAGTGACCCACCCTCTGGAATCTGCTGCCCGAGGCAAACGCAGATACGCCCCTGGGTGCAAATGTCGCTGCTTGCGCCAAATTCATGTACCGGTTTCCATTAGGTACATGAATCTTGTGCAAGCACTGATATTTGTTGTGTGGACGCACCACTGGATGCTACAGAGTGTCATAGAGACTGTTCGTGAATTCCATCAATGACTTCTGGAATAGGATCTCTGTCTGTTCACACTTTATTTATTTTGTAGAGTTCCAGTTCAAGCATGATGTAATATTCCACCTCTATGTACATTCAAAGAGAAAAATAAAGAGCCAGTTACACTTTCGTTGTGTATAATCCCATACATGACTATCCTTTATCTATAGTTTGTGACCCCGTTATTGTGGATCGGGGATTCCCGGGCTCTGATGTACTGCTGGGATATGGGACGTCTCCCCGCACGGTAATGGTCGCTTCCTTACCTCTCAGCCCCTCCAGCCGGGACAGTCTGTGCTGCACCACACCGGAGCAGTTCATATAGGGGCCGTACCGCAAGGTAACCACAGCCTTCTCCGGCATGTTGTGTCAGTGTGCTGTGCTCAGAGCTGCCTGGACTGACAACACTGACATCACTATGGCAACCAAAGCGCCGGCTCGTCTGTAATGGGAGCGATGTGTGCTGGCCGGAAGGTGAGCAATGCGTGGTAGACAATGTCCGCCATTCCCATAGTGTGCACTGATTTCCTGGACGGTAACCGGCCAACACATTTCTCTTTTCCTGCGGAACACTTCCATAACAAATCTTCTACTTCTGTGCGTAAAGTAAATTCTTATTGCTGAGGACATGTTAAAACAACTGAATTAATGCACCCATGATATAGCTAATAGAAAATATGTGCTTTTTTCGTTTTTTGCATTGGAGCAAGCAAAGCATTGAATCTGCGGTCAGTGCAATCATGAGCCTCCTGTATGTGGGCAACACCACCAGCTCAGAGCTCCATGAGGGAATAACATGCTGCCACCTGTAGTGTACCCCAATAGAAAAAGAGATTGAGAACACACAGTCCTCAATCTCTTTTTCTGTATCCCCTGTTATCAATGAGCAGGAATCCTTTCTGAGTTTTCCTGTTCATTGATAACACGAGGAAATGGTATGTTTACTATAATTACAATTATGAATGAACAGGAGGGGATGTTGATCACTCCCATTCATAATTGAGGATACAGTAACCATACCATATCCTCAATTATCTACAAACACTCAGAGAGGAGTGTTTGCTCTCGCTCTCCTCTCTGACACGCTGTCACAGGAGGCTGAGCGAGCAGTGCATGGAGGAAAACCCAGCCTCCTGTGAAACCGCTGTCTCCGCCCCCACACTTCTCTGCCGGACTGTGATAGGCGGCTGAGCGGTGTGGGAGGAGAGGCACCAGCCGCACACGGCGGTCTCCCCCCGCAGCGCTCCGCCGGCTGTCACTTTCTCTCCTTCCCGCTGGGACACACAGCGGGGAGGAAAGAAATCACGGCTGCACCGACAAAATGGCACATTCGGCACTTAGCCAAAAGTGCAATTTTCGGCCGGCGCCCCCCTTCAACTTTACGCCCGGGGCCAGTGCACCGGCTGCATGTGTTATGTATTACTGACCCCTGCAGTCTGCCTTTAGTCACCACAGACCCCTGCAGTCTGCGTTAGTCACTACAGACCTCTGCAGTCTGTGTTAGTCACCACAGACCCCTGCAGTCTGCGTTGGTCACTACAGACCCCTGCAGTCTGCGTTAGTTACGAAAGACCCCTGCCCTCTCCGTTAGTTACTACAGAACCCTGCCCTCTGCGTTAGTCACTGCAGAAGACTGCACTCTGCGTTAGTCACTGCAGAAGACTGCACTCTGCGTTAGTCACTGCTGACCCCTGCACTCTGTGTTATGTATTACTGTCCACTGCACTCTGTGCTAGTCAGTACAGACCCCTGCACTCTGTGTTATGTATTACTGACCCCTGCACTCTGCGTTAGTCACTACTTTCCCCTGCACTTTGTTATGTATTACTGACCCCTGCACTCTGTGTTATTTATTACTGACCCCTGCCCTCTATGTTAGTCGCTACAGACCGCTGCACTCTGTGTTATGTATTAATGACCCCGGCACTCTGCGTTAGTCACTACAGACCCCTGCACACTGCGTTAGTCATTACAGACCCCTGCACTCTGCGTTAGTCATTACAGACCCCTGCACTCTGCGTTAGTCACTACAGACCCCTGCACTCTGCGTTAGTCACTACAGACCCCTGCACTCTGCGTTAGTCACTACAGACCCCTGCACTCTGCGTTACTCACTACAGACCCCTGCACTCTACAATAGTCACTACAGACTCCTGCACTCTCCATTAGTCACTACTGACCCCTGCTCTCTGTTTTATGTATTACTGACCCCTGCACTCTGTGTTATGTATTACTGACCAGGCCAGTGCACCAGACACTACAGACCCCTGCACTCTGCAATAGTCACTACAGACCCCTGCACTCTGCATTAGTCACTACTGACCCCTACACTCTGTGTTATGTATTACTGACCCCTGCACTCTGTATTAGTCACTACTGACCCCTGCACTCTGCGTTAGTGACTACAGATCCCTGCACTCTGCGTTAGTGACTACAGACCCCTGCACTCTGCGTTAGTCACTACAGACCCCTGCACTCTGCGTTAGTCACTACAGACTCCCTCCTGCACTCTTTCTTACAAGCTCTTGACCCTGTACTCTTTCTTACATTTTCCTAATCCCTCTACTCTCCGTACTACTGACCACTGCATTGTGTGTTACTTACTAGAGACCCCGATCTCTGTCTTAAGTATTGCTAATTCTTGCATTCTGTGTTACGTATTGCTGACCTCTGCACACTGCATTACGTACTCCTGGCCCCTGCACTTTCCGTGACTATAAACCCCTGCACTCTCCGTTACGTACTCCTGACCCCTGCACTCTGCGTTAATTATTACTGACCCTTGCACTCTGCATGACTTTTTACTGACCCCTGTACTCTGCGTTACTTTTTACTGACCCCTGTACTCTGCGTTACTTATTACTGATCCCTGTACTCTGTGTTACTTTGTACTGACCCCCTGCACTCTGCGGTATTTCCTCATGACCATGCACTCTGTGTTTCATACTGCTCACCCCTACACTCTGCGTTACTCCTGAGCTCTGCTCACTGCATTACGTTCTACTAACTCATGCATTTTACATTACTTAATCTTAACTGCTGCACTCTGCATTACTTACTACTGACCCCATAGAGCTGCCCCTGCACTCTTCTAACCTTCCTTACATTTTGACCCTTGCCAGCTGTGTTACTTACTCTTGACATCTAAACTCTACAGTACTCCTGATCCCTGCTCTCCGCATTACATTCAACTGACCTCTGAACTCTGCCTTACATACGAATTACCTCTGCACTCTGCTCTACTATGGACCCCTGAGCTCTGTGTTATTTCCCACTGACCCTGAACTCTTCTAACCTAGCTTACATTTAAATGAGGCCTCATTAGGTTATCTCCTTAAAAACCCTTGTGGCCTTGTGATCTTTTTCATGTTTAGATGGTATGTACGGGCTGTACGAGTAGGCTGTTCCCTCTGAAAGTCCAGCTGCACATGTCTGTTAATGGTACTATGGGTCTGAACCCATGGATAGCATTGACAGAACATAGCAGTTTATATAAAGTTTGAGTGTCAAGCTTTGGAGCCAGCAGATTTTGTCTAGTTACTAACTACAATGCTGGTGGTAGCTACTAGCCACTAACTAATAACGGTAGCAGTTTTTCTCCTACAGACAACCAACAGCAGGTCATTTGCATATTTATATAATACATTACCGACATTCCTCGTTTAGCGACCGAGTTCCGTTCCTACGACTAGGTCGTTAAACTAATCGGTCGCTAAACGAGGAATTGTATACAGTACAGTAAAATATGTACATTACAATATTCAGAGCAAAGAAATGGACAAAGGAAACTCCAACTTGATAACTTTGATTTTATTTGCATAAAAGTAGTACTAGAGCTGGACTGTACAGTACAATCAGCAAAACAGTACTGTACTGTATAAACAAGGTGTACTGTACAAAAAAAGACATTGAGGCTTACTAAACAAGAAATTTTGTGGTGCCCTTTGTTGGCTGGCTGGAGTTGTTGGGGATGCAAGCTGTTGGGATTACTCAAATCCTGGGGGCTTGCATGTTTGACAACTGCAGTTTAACTCCAGTTAAATTAAGGGGATTACAGGGTTTCATACATCTTGCATTTATCGATGGCTAACATGGTACCACACTGTACTGTACTGTACTGTACTGTACTGTACTAAACAAGTTGTACAGAATTGTACCAAAAAAAATAAAATAAATTCAAGCTAACATTTAACAGGGTTATTCACAAAAAGGTGAAGAGTTTGAAGAGGGCAGGAGAAGTGAAAAATCTAGGACAACATAGCTGAACTGGAAAGTGAGCTGAATTGGAGAATTTTCCCAAATCAGCTATTTTGTATTAGATTGTTCACTTCTCCTCCCTTCTCCAAACTCTTCACCCTTTAGTGAATAGCCCTGTTAGTCTTTGAATCCTAAAAAGGTATCGTCAGTGTCATCATCGGAATTCTGATCAGGAGATGTAGAAGGCACGGGAGATGATGAAGTAGAAATGGAAGAACTAGTAATAGGGGTCCTGGGTGTAGTTTTCGAGAAAAATCCCGTTGGTGTGGTCTGTTTTGTCATTTTCTTTTTTGTTTCATAAATTTCATGATAGCAACGTAAAAGTTCACTTATTTGCCTTTCCACTTTTGTGAACCGTTCAACAATCGGATCCATAGCTTCCAGTTCTAACATAGCTGCATTCACTTTTGAGAACACACCCGCTAATCCCTTTGCAGTGAAGTTCTTTGGTACTTCTTCAATTCTTTCCTCTTCTTCTTCCTCCTCTTCTAAGTGTTGCTGTGCTTCCAACTCTATTAAATCTTCCGTACTTAGCTCTCCCTCAGTATATTCCACTAATTCTTTAATATCTTGCAGTTCAACCTCAAAATTAAGCTTGTTAGCAAGTTCCACAGTTGTTTCGTTTATAAGATTGACATGTTCATCTTTGTCAAATGCTTCTGATGTATGCACAAAACGTTTTAGGCATTTTTTCCATATGCCTTACATACACTTTTCTGTCACTCCTTCCCAAGCTGATGCAATGTTCTTAATGCACTCTTAAATGTTGTATGATTTCCAGAAATCACGAAGGGTTACTTCATTGTTTTCTGTTGTTGCTACAGCTTTGGAAAAAGTTGTGCGCAAATAGTATGCTTTGAATGTAGCTATAGCCCCCTAGTCCATTGGCTGAAGGATAGCAGTTGTGTTTTTAGGCAGATACACTACCTTTACATCTGGGTGTAGATCATCAAGATGCTGGGGGTGGCCTGGAGCACTATCAAGCAGAAGGATGATTTTAAAGGGAATGCCCTTTTCCAGACAGTAATGCTTCACCGAGGGTGCAAAGCAGTTATTGAACCAATCTTCAAATAAAGCTTGCGTCATCCATGCTTTGTTGTTTGCTCGATAGTAAACAGGCAATGTGTGCTTACTAACGTTCTTCAATGCACGTGGGTTCTCAGACCGATAGATGAGTAAAGGCTTCAACTTGAACCCAGTAACATTTCCTTCCAACAACAATGTGACCCTGTCCTTAAAAGCCTTGAAGCCAGGCATTGTTTTAGCTTCTTTGTGTATGTACGACCTTTCAGGCATTTTCTCCCAAAAAAGTCCGGTTTCATCCACATTGAAGATTTGTTCTGGACAGAAGCCGCCTTTCTCTATGATTTTATCAAATTGGTCAAGACATTTTTCTGCTGCTTCTACATCTGCACTTGTCGCCTCACCACTGAGACTCCGATTATGCAGGTTAAATCTGCGACAAAACCTCTGAAACCATCCATGACTTGCTGTGAAAGTTTCAGTCGACTCTTCACCTTCACGTGCCTTCAAAGTCTTGAAGATACTGAGTGCCTTGGCTTGAATGATTGAAAGACTCATTGGCATTCTTTTTTGTATTTGGTCATCAAACCAGATCGCCAATAATTTTTCCATGTCATGGATGAGGCCTTTCCGCTGCCTAGTTATTATGGCTTTAAAACCTGTTGATGTTTTCACTCTTTCGTTTTGATGACATCTTGTACTAAGGGGTACAAAATAAACAATACAGTATGGAATAAGGTACCCAGATCTCCCAACACTACTCTTCAAGAAAAAGAAGTACTGTACATTGTCACACTACAGGTACCACCTGGGCTGCACATCAGAGAAACAGCAAGGTGGCTGGAATGGCTGGCACACCATGCATATACAGTACTGTAGTATTGCAAATATACAGTACTGTACTATCCATACAGTACTGTACTGTAGACAGTATGCTGCATAGTACTCACCCAGAAACCTGTAGATTTTATGCATAGAATCAATGTCGCAGTGTAGCAGTAGAAGTCACCATAGGCCGCACTGTACAGTATTGTAGAAGAAGCCGCAATGCCGCTCTTGTTCCTACGCCTGAACTGCGCGCCACGCGGTCGCAAGTCCGAATTCCGTCGTAAGTCTGAAAACACACCCCCGGTTGTAAGTCCGAGCAGTAGGTAAACAGGTAGGTCGTTAAACGAGAAATGTCTGTATTATTTGCATAATAATAATAATATTTACCTAATTTCATAATATTTACCTAATGAACAATGACGTCAGGCATTTTTTTCTCTCACTTCTTTTTCTTTTCTTTCTAGTGCTGACTACGAACGCCAGGGTATTTCTCTCTCTTCCATTGACCAGCAATATAAGGGGACACTGTTACATAATCCTAACCGCTGCAATTTTTATATTGTGCTCAATGTTACATACTCCTGACCAAACCGTTTGTTAAAAGACTGCAGCAGACATGTGCAGTGTATACTGTTCATAGACCCAGACTCTATTTAACCATGCCCCTTAAAACCATGCCCAATATTAAGTCCTATGTAGCTACACCCACACTAAATGGCAGCACACTGCTGGCATTGGGAGGTACAGTATGTTAGTGCCTTGGTGTTTATTATTGCAGTTACTCACACAAAATGTTGGGGGTTATTATTGAAGTCAGGACATGTAAATTAAAATAAAGATTGGCAAAAAATAAAATAAAACAAGGCAACAGAATCCAATGGAAGTCAACAGAGGTTAAAATTGCATGTCAACATATATTTTTGGTCTAATTTTGGTTTGAACGGGCTCTAAATGCATTTTTTAGTTCTCCTGTAGATGAGAATAAACTTTATGTAACATCCAGTAATTTTCTTTGTTGATTTTCCAGACGGAATCTAAACCCTTCAAATGGATATATTTCTATATTTATGGTGGATCTACTCCATACCTCAAGTTACTGACATACTGAAATATTTCTTTCAGATTTCCTGGTGTTGCTCATGCACCGACATTCTATGAAGAGTTCAATGTCCATTTCACTTTTCCTATCCAAGGGGGAGCACTCAGACCTAAAGGAATTCAATTACAGGTTCCAGATAAGATAGCATTGTCTGGTAAGCAGATACTCCCAACTTCTCTGTGGTTTAAGGATAAAACATGACACACAGACTTTTTTGTTTGTTTGTTTACATATCCAGTATTGATTGCTTCTAGGATCTTTTCTATCTAAAATGTAAGCTGGGAAGTTACCACATATCACAATGGAGAAATGTAAGGGTTTGTTTTTGGTTTAGTATAGAATATGGATGCACCGATACCACTTTTTTAAGACCGAGTACGAGTACCGATACTTTTTCCCAAGTACTCACCAATACCAATTACCGATACTTTTTCTTAAAGGACAGGTCACATTTTTTCTAAGGCAATACAAAATCATGATTTTAGGTCAGTTTCTTAATATTATGAAGAACATGAACATGAAATGTGGAGAATTCTTGTCCTATTAAAATAGGAATATTGCGTTAAGAGCTACCGAAATTACTGTTCATAACCAGTTTTCATTCCAATGTTGCAGCTAACTTAGACACTAGGATCTTGTGTCAACTCTGGAGGTCATGTTCACCCTGTAAGCCCCGAAGTGCTTTATGATGCTAACCCTAGCTCCTGTGGTTGAGAGCTCAGGTCTATGCCTCCTGTCTGCCATGACTCACTCTTGGTCACTAAGACCACCTAATCATAGCTATGTAGACCATTTAGAAGGCTTAAATATATGAAATGTATGTTAACTCTAAATCTATTTTTCGGTATGTTTGGCATTTTGTTTTACTGTTTACTGTTAGCAACAAGGTAGTCATCTGCACACCAAGATCCAATGTATCAAAGCATCTGATCTCAGTTATTCATGGCATCACATGTAACAGCTTTCTGAACCTACAGCGGTGCCTTCATCAGGCAAACATAGTGACTTCTGATACATAGACGCTTTGAAACACTGATTCTTGGTGTGCAGGTGACTACCTTGTTGATGTTTAAATTCTATGCGGCGCCATCCGCAAGTCATTCCAGCACCTACTTAACTATTACATTGGGATTCCGGTCTTAAATGCAATGGAACAAGGATGTATACAGTTTTCGCAAACAAATCATTTTTATGACTCTATTGCAAGGTTTCTTACCTGTGATTCTTTTCTTTTCACAAGTGACATTTCATTCAGTTCTGCAGGGACACCAGGGTACGAGGAGGAGGTTCCGTGTCGTATCCTGCTGCACTGAAAAAAAAGTAAAGTGTACTGTACTTTTTTCAGTGCACACCACTCTGTACCCATCGCAACATGGTGGTGTGAATCAATCCTGTCCATGACAAGGCACATTGCCTTGTCTTGCATTGGGGCTGCGCTGGAAACAACCAATGCAGCCCCAGTGCATATGGTGTGAATCGGACCTTATCCTGTCTTGCATACCCTGTTGTCATTGATGCAGACTTGGAACTACCCTGTAATTCCTGTAAGATACAGACTTATACTGTATCTTGGATAGGACATATTAATGCATTTAAAATTACGTTCTTCCTAAAATCCTTATTCCGCTCTTCACCGGTTAGAGTACTGGCTTTCTACTTACGTCTATTACAATGGACGATTTTTCTCTTTATATGGGCTCATATGCTTCCACATATAGCTTACTCCACCATGTATTCCCACAAGCTACAGGGAGAACTTAGTGTATATAACACTGTCAAATATTATCAGGCAGCCCAGGTTTTGCAGCTATCCTTTCTACTGTACATGCGACCAGCAATGTTCCTTTATGGGTTTTTCTAGAGATTCTGAATAGTGACAAGATTCCAATATCGGCCGTGCTATGGTTACCACATTCTAAACAACCAACTTCCTTAAGTCCACTAAATGCTACAAAGTCTTAAGGCCGTGACACACTGCACACGGAGCAGCGCGGAGAGGGGGCGCGCTGCCTTTGCGAGCAGTGTGTCATGTAATTTTCTGCTCGTCACCTCAGCTGGCGAGAGCTCGCGGAGCTGAGCGCGCAGAGATGAACAATTTCAACTTCAGCCAATCGGCTCGCGCGTATAAACCAGCGCGTCGCGATGCGACAGCTGGCAGGTTATTACGGACGAGCCGATTGGCTGAAGGTGCTGTCAATCATCTGACTGCACTCAGCTCACACACTGCACGCAAAGCTCCATGCCGGATAGCTTTGCTTCGCTCTGCACGGCTTCGCGTGCAGTGTGTCACGGCCTTTAAGCTGAGGGATTCCATCAGGTACACTGGTAACTTGTTTTCACTGTTCTTGCCTCTGTTACCTATTGTTAACAACCCGCTATTTCAATTGGGATGGGAAAATCCTGCATCTTTCTCGTGGTGGGTATTGAAGAGCCTTCCACATCTTAATTGCATTCTCAATCTGCATTCTTTCCTGGACTGGGCGGCGATTCTGGAACGATACAGTGCTCCGTCTTTGGAATTTAATAGATATCTTCAACTTAGACACTGTATGGGGGCACTTATCCGGAACGCTGAGTTTCATTGTACAAAATCTGGTTTTGAGCTTTGATTCCACGCTCCTGTTTCTGATTTCTGTTTTATACTCTAGCTTGAATTCTTATACAATAAACTCACAATTCTCCTATGTGTGGCAATGAGAGCAGGCTATTTGTACAACTATAGACTTGGAGAATTGGGGGAACATCTGGTCCAGGGTGGCTAGATGTTCATTCTATACGTCTATTCTAGAATTGGCATTTAGGATTATTTTGCAGGGTACTGGGTATCGGCAAGAATAGCGGCCCCATCTTATAGTGGCAGGTGTTTTTGTGAATGTAGTCTTTTAGGTGATGTTATTCATATACTGTATGGTGGTCATGCCCTAAATCGGTGGCCTTTTGGTCCAGAATTTTTGGTCTTTCCTTTTTTCATATTATTTCTCTGCATCACCACTGGGTCGCACTGTTGCAGTGACCTATGCCGGGGCTTATGGCCACAAGACAAACACTGGTTGACTATTTGTTCCTGGTGGCTAAGCAAACAATTGCAAAGGCTTGGAGGAAGCCCAGCGTACCTACACAGGAAGTTAAAGAACATATGAACACACTCATGGTGAATGAAAAATTGACCAGTATTCTTTCAAGTGAAATTATGGAATCCAGGCTGACCTACAGACTTTCCTCATAGGTCCAGCTTCTCTTGGCTGTTTTTAGATTTGTGGTCCTTTAAAGGGTGCCAGTTGCGTGGGGGCACACCCTGACCCTTGTTCCCCTCCTCCTTCTCTCCCCCTCTTTCATGCTATTTGCATGATAATCCTATGGCTTGCATTATTAGGAGGTCAGCAATGCTCTTTTAGCCAGTATAGTATTCAGTTGCTTCAACCACCCCTTTTTCTTCCCTTTTTTCTGTTTGGTTCTGCTTTTTATCTTATCTGGGGAGATCTGTGGGAATATGTTGTCTACAGTTCTGCACTCCTATTTTAGAAACCCACAAGACTATTATATTGTTAACGCCTCTATTATACTGGTTATTCTATTACTATATTATAAAGCATATTGCCCCTGCGAAGGCTGTACTTATGCTTTTTCTTCCTTAAAATTAAAATATTTCATATTACAGAAAATTTCCATCATAGTTTAACCCCTTCATGACTGAGGCCTTTTTTTCATTTTTTGCACCCATGTTATATTCCACATTTTAGGCCTGAAAATGTCTTAAAACCCCCAAACATTATATATTTTCTGAATGCCAAGACCCTATAGAATAAAATGGTGGTAGTTGCAAATTTTTATGTTGCGCAATATTAGGGCAACTCCTTATTAAACCCCCAAATTTTGTGACAAATTTATTTAAATGCCCCAAAACACAACAAAATACCCATTTTTTTAATGAAATATAAAAGATGAGGTTACAACGAGCAAAACAATACCCAACATGCCCAGGTTACAAATTGCGTGCGTCCGTGAAACGGCGAAAAACTGCAGTACCCCAAAAAGTCCATAGAAGACGCTTTAAAACCCCCACAGGTCATCAATTTAGAGATACCCCAAAATACTGGCCCTAGAATTATTGCTCTCACTCCGGCGTGCGCGGTGATACCCAACATGTGTAGCGCGTTCGTCGTTTTCATACGTAGGCGCACAAGTAAAAGAGATTCTATCACAAGGCATTTACCTCTGGGGAAGTACATACTGCATCCAGGACAAAGACACTTGTGCTGATAAAATGTAAAGACTGCCCTTGCTGACCCCCTTCTAAAATGCTAGTTTCCTGGGTGCCACGCCTCTGGCTTTAGTACCTCTGAGTTTCTGACCCAGAACATGTATGCAAATAAGTTCTGACTTGTTCTTTGATTCATACTTATTTTGACTAATATTGTATTGAAACCTGAGAATGAGCATGATAATCATATGGCTTGCATTATTAGTGGTTCAGCAATGCTCATTTAGCCAGTATAGTATCCAGTTGCTTCAACCACCCCTTTTATGAAAGCCATTGATAACTGAAAACTAGAGCTGCAACAGTTAATCGATTAAGTCGATTAAAATCAACCCCCTTAATCTGGGTCAATTTATCTGAAATAATCCTTGGCATAAGAACATTATTGCTCATTAGCCTGGGTTGGCTACCCAATACTCAACTGTGTGTTAATATTTATTTTCTAAATATCCATGATAATTTTAAATAATTAAAAGTACTTAGAGGTATATTTGTGCATGTGTATCTTCCTGGTGCACATGTTTTAAATTACAGTGATTAATCCACTTGAAGTGAAAGTTTGGTGAATGTCACATTCATCGAACCAGAAGTACCTTCAAGGGTACAATTGGCACTATCACAAAACCAGTGCTGTAGTATTGTGCAAGGATGGAAGATCTGTTGATGTAAATATTCATTATGTTACTGATTCTATTTAGACATGATATAGGCATTAGGCAGCAAAATCAAATAATATGCACTTATAATATGGCTATGTTATATGCTATAAGTTCACCCAAAGGTTAATATTTGGGAAGGCTATTTGTGCCTATGGAGGGGTACCAGCTTACCTTGTAAACTGCATTTCTGAGCCTTTAAGTGGAGGGCACCCTTGGACTAGAGCGTTATTTATCACCAAAACAGTATAGGCAGTGGAGGGAGTGTGATATATATGGGGACACCAGCTTCATTCTAGACATTGGATACGGTGCTATTTAGTAAAACACTAAGGATTGACAAATTGGACCTTCATTATTACCTCCATTTTACTACACATTCCTATTACCAAGAGACTATCTGACCATATTTTACTTAAACCATTGTTGACGAATGAATCAAGACCAGTGAATAAAGAATAGTCACATACATTATGCATTGTCTGGGGTGTTCCATGTCCTTTGGTATCCCCAGTTGTTTCTCTTCCTGGTACAGGATGCATGGGCTGGATCATACAGAGATGACATAGTTAAAGATGCTTTATGTGGCTGATTCCAGTAGTTTTTACTCATGATTCTCCATGTTGTCCTGAAGACGTCCACAAAAGGCACTGAGAACCTGAAACGGCTCCATTCTTTGATTAATAACAAGAGACATTTGCAACATTTATGTATGATAATCGCTGGGATTCTGTGGTGGGTGATACTGAATGTACATTAGGAATCTGCATCAGCTGTTTATTATTATTAATTTTTAAGAATTTGAATGCATTAAAGACCTACTTTTAAAAGCATGATTTGATGTATACATGAGATTCCCAAAATGTGCCTTGCCTGAACCTGAAATATACTATAGGTGTAGCTGATAAATAAAGAGCTGATCAGGAGCCTATTCTGTGGGTGGGAGGAGCCTGAAGAGGAACTGAAGAGGAGAATAATTCCTCATCAGGTCCGCCTCCCTTGAGACTGACCATGGACAGCTTTGGGTGGATTCCATAGCTCCTATTCCCACTGTTATCTGCTGTCAATCCCAAGGGGAGGGACCTGATTGGAGAATTGGTCTTTCAACTTCTCCATCAGACCCTGCCTACTGCTGTTCAGCCACATCATGGCTATGCAGTCATCAGCATCCTAGCAACTAATAACACATCTCTGGCCCCATTCAGCTGCTGCCTATGAGATTCTTTAGATGACAGCTGCATTTTAAACAAAGGAGTGGGTATGCTGGCTGACATCATTGTCCAAATATGACCATTTGCATCCCCACCCATTTGTCTTCATTCAGCTGCTGACTGGGGAACCTCCTGGCTGGCAGTTGAGTGGGGCTGGGAATGCGTCATTGGTTGCCAGTGGCTACTGGTGTCCTAGCAAACAATAAGCCCTCAGCAGGAAGCTTTCACATTGATGACGGCTTCCCAGTGCACACATGCCCCGTTCTGAGCACTGGAGTCTCTCTGTACACCAGATTCGAGATGGTCTTAATTACCACCAGTTTCTTTATCTTGTCAACTGGTGGAAATAGTTTTTTTTATCTACTGTAGCCATAGCAACAGGTTCTTAAAGTGGCGGTAAAAAGAACTACCTGAATCTCTTGCATGTTTTGAAACTGCTGTGTTGCACTGTGTAGCAGTGCTTGTGACTTAAATAATCCAGTCTGTGTCTTAAATCATGTGTATTTTTATTGTTTTTTTACATTAACATCTAAGCATAGAGATTTTTTTTTTCTTTAGATAACCCTAATACAATCTTCACACAAAAGCAATGATATATTCCACATTATAAAAATAAAATAACACTGTTCACTTAGAAGTTTGAAAGGATCAGCATTATGTTTGTAAACTCAATAACACTTCTTAAATTGATAAAAAATAAATCTAGACTCTCTACAATAGTTACATTTTGCTTCAGAAACTAGAATTGACTATAGAAAACAAATCTACACAGAGCGCATACAAATATAACAATGTTTAGAGCAAAGTCAGACAGGTGCTTTGTTCAATAAAGGTATAGCATTTTTTTTTACAATAAGACACCTTTTTTCCCCCGATCCTGTATGGTCCAGCAGTTGCCTTATTGTCACAAGCAATGTTCAAATGAGTCTCACCACTTGCTTTTATTGGAACCTGTATAGGCATAACTGTAAAACAGAAGTAAAGAGCACTATTTGAGCTCATTCTCAACAAATACTTAATCATGGATTTTCTGTCTCCAAAATGGCAAAATGCATGGACATGAGGAAAAACCTCACATGCTTTTTTTCCAACAAATTTTGGGGGTTTGGGGAATGGATTCTGCACTCTCAATGCATTTACATGTTTTTTTATTTCGATTCAGCAATTGAATGGACCCATAAAAATGTCTGAAAGTGCATGGAAACTTGGATGAAGACATATTGTATGCATTTAGTAAGAGCACCTCACTCTCAGTGGCCACTAATGATTTCTCCTTCATTTATTCTTTTTACATTAAGAAAAAAGATTTACCATCCCGAGTTATAACCATCTCTCAGCAGATAGGCCAGTTTGTATTTAACTTATTCATTTGAAATTCTTCTGTCTTAAGGGATCCTTGTGTGTGTCTGAATCCCATGCAAAGGGCAATTAAACTGCTGCATGAGTGACTTTAATAACAAACCACCAAATGCACCACAGAACCAACACATTGATAGGCTATAGTGCTATTCCCGAACATAGAAGGGAGTTTGAATCTGAATTCTTGGGTGAGCTTGGGGAAATGCATAGGTGTGAATAGAAATTTAATCTATGCAGAGAGATGTTACCATAAAATGGCAGACCCAGTGGAAACACAGTTATACAATGGTGGCGACACTGTGATTTGTCTAGCAGATTATATGTTAATATTACTGGTTGGAAGAGGATGTAGCTAGTTTTCCCTTTCTTTAATGTCACATGCTTGGAGAAAAGAAAAAATCAATACACTATATATAGTTCTTTGCAGATACATTGTATAAATTATTAGAAAATACACACACAAATATATTAATATATTTAATTATGCATAGCTTTGTTTGAGGCTGGATCATTTATATTACTTACAAATTTGGCACTAAAGTTGTATACATTGCAAAAATCAGGCGCTGCAGGAAATAAATAGACACACTGTCCTTGGCTGGTCTCCAGATCACAGCAGGGGTATATAAGCAGCTACTACCCAGTACTTGCCAGTAATATGCATAAAGGAAAACCACTTTTGCTCTGAACTGAAGACGATGGATCATTTGGCCTCAGGAGATGCTGTGTCCATAAAATCAACAAGCTTTATTTATGTTTAACAGCATGCAAAATGGAGGTGGCTCATACACCCAACAGGTTTCATGCTGCTCCCGGCAACTTTGTGGAAAGCAACACGAGATTTTATGCTCCCTAAAAAAAGCGGTACGCAGTCGCCCAGGTGTGTCAGCCGCCTCCCTGTTTCTTCCATGCTGTTCAAAGTAAATGAAACTTGTTAATTTTATGGACACACTGATTTGTGAGTTATTCTACAAACTGATCCAATATTTTCATAGCAAAAGAGGTTTTCCTTTATGTGTATTCTCAAATCTTAAGGAATTGAGAAGCAAGAAAAAAACAATTGCTTCCGCACGTGTCTTGACTTTGCTTAATAACTTGTAAAATATATTTTCTTATACAACAATTGCATGGCACCTTATACATATTTATTTTGTAACAAGCAGCAGCATGCAGGTTTACTGTGCAAGCTGAGGATAACATTTGCACTATACAGCACTGTCTTAAACAAGCTCACTCATCATGCTGCAAGTAATAGTAGACTACAACTTGATGTGAATTTCTAGCTTTTCTGCTAGATAGTTCATCGCAGAATCAAAGATCAGTGCTAAACAGCTGATTGTCCCTCTGTGTCTGTAGGCATCAAAAGTTTCTAGTTTCTGGAACATATGAGACATAGGGGCCCAAAATGGAGGAGTGACGGATGAATTAGATATGCCTAATGTTAAGCTGTAAAATTATTTATCTAGCAAGGTTATATCATTATATATCACTGTAGATTATTGCTGTTACTTTTAAGTGAAATTGAGCATTATTTAGTACATTAAGGTGAGCAATTTCAAGATGCGTATTAGTGGGTATATCTAAAAAAGACTGACCTTGTCAGTGCTGTGTTGTATTAAGCAAAATCTAATATTAGTCTACATACACAAGGCCTTGACTCACTGAATCCAGTCTAATTTGATTTACATTCGGAAATCTCCGTTTAGGTAGTGCTTATTACAGCATAATTGCTGCATGCTTCTACTAATGAGACCTCAGCCATGTTAATCACAAACTACATTATTTACATACTAGTTACACAAGATCCTAGTTCTGTACAATATTTTACTCTGAATAGACAACTGTATACAGTACATGAAAACAAATGACAGATTTCAGAATTACTCATGAGTTCATGCATTGTTATTGCACTTCATAACTAAAGGAACATGGAAGATTAATGCATTTGAAACTCTTGCTCTTGGCGGGTAGTAGATATTATTTTTTTGTAAAGTGCACCATAAACACACTTAAGTAATAGCTTTCTCAAGCCTAAATGCCCTCTGGAAAATGACTTATCAGATAAGCCCTATTTTTGTAATAAAAAGTAAAAACACATTTCATTATCTTGAAATGCTTTCTTTAAAACGTATGTTTAAATGTAAAAGATGGCCCATTGTAACGTTAGACGATTAGCCCCATTCTATTTGTCCATAATAGCACTTTTGTCTTAAAGGAGAACTATCAGATGAGTGATTTCCACTCACTCACATACCGGGTTCGCTCACCTCTCGATCCTGTCACGGCTCTCTGCCGTGACAGGGGGAGGGGCTGGATTCCCCTCTCCCCGCTCCGATCTGCCAGCGCTGACTGGCGGAACGGACGGGGGAGGGGGCGGGTACAGCTGGCTCTGCCTCTAGATAGGCAGAGCCAGCTGTCACTCACGCAGCTGGGCGGATCTCGACGTCCATGTCGGGATCCGCTCCGGCGTCTCAGTATACCACGAGCTGTAGCTCGCGGTATACTGAGCTTAGGGTAACGGGAGGACGCTAGTTTGTGTCCTCCCGTTACCCTAAGGATAACTATGGGGAAAAACACTGACCCCAAACTACTGGGGGTCCCCAGTTCTAATCCCAGTCAGTACACCATCTGCAAGGAGTTTGCATGTTCTCCCTGTGCTTGGATGGGTTTCTTCTGGGTACTTTGGTTTCCTGGCACACTCTAGAGATATTCTAGAAGGTTAATTAGCTCCTGTCTAATGTGAGATAGGTACCTTAGACTGTAAGCCTTTTAAGGGCAGGGACTGCTTTGAATGTGCGGTATGTAAAGAGCTGAGTAAATTGTTGGTGCTATATAAATACCTGCAATAAATAGATAAATAAAAATAACGTGTATATAATTTTTCTTTTTGTATATAATTTGCAGGTTGTAATTCTTTTTTTAAAGCTTCTTGTTCATATTTTGTAATTTTTCTTTAATCATTCTATTATTTAATTCACTTGCCTTCATCTAGTGGTCTAGGAGCCACATGTGGGAGCAAGGTACTTTGATGCTCTTTGTGCATGTCTCTTAGCAGATGCTTCGTACCACTCTGAATACCTGAAGCCCTTTGGAAATCTATTAGTCATGCAGCCAATTAATATTATTTCTTCTGTCATTCAGAATTTAGCATTATTATTGACCACATTTTAAATGTGGCCTTTGGTGTGGTTCTACCTGATTGTTAATTTGGCTGTAGCCCACAAGCTCAATTCAGTAAACTGGTATAGATATTGGATCTATAACTATTACCATAATTTCATCAGCAGTTTTTAAGTAATTCACTATGTCAAGTGACTGAACCTATATAGAAAATAAGTGATGGAATTTTGGAACTGATTTTGAGGAGAAAGCGGTTTTATCATTTTCTGGCCTATACTGGCCAGACTAGTGCTTTCTTGGCTTTCACCACAGTTGAGCTGAAGATGGATCGTATGGAGGACTAATTCTTAGGCTGGATTTACACTGTTCCTTGAACATGCATGGTAACGCACATATGTAGGTGTGAATAATCCCATAGAGTTGCCTTTTATCTTTTTATACTAAACTGCAACACATAGATATGAACCAGCCGCATATTAAAGAATGGGATTTCTAATTGACATGCATATGTATGCAAAGAATGCAAGAGTTTGAGGATTTGTTGTGTTATAAGGAATATTTAAAAGGGTTAGTTGTGCCTAAGCAGTACCCTAAAAAGTGTACCTTTTTGTCTTGATTTCCTCCTGAAAAATAGTAGTGCATTTCCTGGTATGTGAGTGTGCCCAGGTACTCCTGTACCTACAACCACATAGCTGTATATCTGCAGTCTAAGATACTAGGCCCTGCTCTCTCTCAATCTTTGTTTTACAAGATCTGAAGTGAGCTATGGTGATGTCACTACTGTGCTGCTCACTGTTCTTGCTGGGCTCTGACATAAGAAAGCGCCATCCTGCTTTTACCAAGATGGCTGCCTCCACACATAGATACAGAGCAGAACAAGGCATGGTAAGTCAGTAATGAGGGAAATATTAGCTGCAGAGGGACCACAGCCAATACTTGTGACTAGTCCTTTGCTCTCTGCCTCCCTTTTTTTTTTTTTACAAATTCCAGAGCTCAGTTCCTTTTTAACTCTATCTTCAGCTTAGTTATAGAACCCACAACTTTCTCCTCAGTAGGGATAACATCTCTTTACTTCCTGCACAGACTGGGCTTGTTTATGGCTCATTCACACCAGCAGCTGCGCTACAGTGCATGATCACTGTTGTGCACTGCCCGGCAAGTAACATATTATTAGGTTCTATGGGCACAGCGTGGTGCAAGGCAGTTGTGACATGTTGCACCCCGCTGTGCTGAAAAAAAGTACTGGTTGCTGTACGCTTTTTTTCAGATTAGACAAGTCTTGTGGGCAGGGGGAATATTCCCAATAGGGACATAACAGCAAAATCCTGATAGAGGTTCTTCCTGTTTTTGCTGGACCTGTACATTCCCTACTTCACCTCTTTTTCAGAGTTTAGCACTATTTGTTAGTTATAGTTGATTATTTTGCATTTTGCTGATGTATAATTTGAACCTTTTTTGGGGGGAAATGCAGTGTCACTTTGTTTTTTATCATTCCATTGCTCTTTTTACTTGTTTAGCAAAATATATCTACCATAGATTAATAAATAAATAAATAATACAGCTAATATATTTTACTTTACATAATTCAGCTAAGGTCTATGCCCATTCTGGGACTCTGATTTTCTTTCTTTTGCTGGTGTTTGCGGCTTAGTGTTGTACTTTAGGCAAAGGTCCCCCATATCGGACAGGCTTTCTTCCACAGCTTTGGCAAACATACTGGACAAAGTCTCTTTGCAGTCTCGGAAACTTGAAATACAGAAAAGGATGTCTTCAGGCTGAGGGTTATAGCAAGCACCATATCCATTGGGGACCACTGGGCCATAGCAGCAGAACATTTCCATTGTGGTGGGAACCTGGAAAGTAAGTGAAAAATATCCATTAGAGGTTAGGAGTACAGTGTCAAACCTTCAAAGCAATCGTTTTCATTAACACAAAACATTCTTACTAAGGAGCTGACTCTACATAGTGTTTAACATCTTTGATCAAATCCGAAAATTGAAAATGGTCTTTAGAGTCTGGAGTAAGCAAGTATTGACTTCAACATGTAATATCAGTGGCAGCTGTTAAAACATGTAGTAGTGCTCAGGAATAGTAAGGGCCAAATGATTTTTATACCAACAAACAAACATCTAAGGTGCATTTTATAGCTTTACCCAGTTGAAACTAAGTAAAGAGGTATTTTACATGCAGCTGTTCACTGGTTTGACAAAGCAACATATTTGCAAGTGACCAGTTTATTACAAACTTTCAGAACAAATCATAGCAGGCCCTGTCGTTATGAAAGGCTTTCCTTACTCCCCAGACATTAAAGTTCTGACTTCTAAGAGCTCTTTTCTCAATACTTCATTGATTCAAAGATTTAATTGGAGTTTGCTAAAACCATTTCCTCTGAGGATCCCTCAGTAGTTGGAGCAAAACTCTAACTTCATCCTAGAGGTTCTTTCCCCCTGTGTACCCATGTGTCCAATGAACATCTTCATGGTTTATTAGTGGAACTAGAAAGATGGGATAGTGTGGCCATACAAAGTCTACTTGCATGCACATGGTGTGTAATCCTGCTGACAATTTATAACGCCTAGACCTCACAGGTTTGGTTTTAAAGTCCCATACAGTATTTTTTTTTTTCTTAAAGGACAAAAAAGGAATAGGATATAAGCAATGTTACACTTATAGGTTTGATAATCATCCCATAAGCACAAATGTCACCCAAATCATTCTCTGTATTCATTTAAAGTTATGGGGAAAAGTATTTTTAATTTTAATTATTGTATTTATTTTATTTTTAAACTTATTCACACATTTTGTTCTTCATGGGTGGGTCTGATGTTGTTCCCTGCTTCAACAGGCCACATAACAATGATTTCTCACTTACACTGATCTACTGATTACATTAATCAGTTTCTACAGTGGTAGACATTGCAGTGCTTGGTCAGTTCTACCTTATTTAGGCCAGGTTCACATTTGGGCGATCCGTGACTACGCAACAATAGTACACGGTTACCAATCGCCCACCACTGCCGATTGCGTTCGCAGTGGCATTATTTTCGAATTATTTTCTAATGGCACCCCAGTCATGCCAGGCAGATCGTGCAGTTTCCCGCTGCGATTCCGCTTGTGCAATCACGCACGATCGCAGTTGAAAAAAAACGCACAGTGTGTGTTCCAAAAAAAGGTACATGTACCTTTTTTCAGCGATTGCCGTGTGGATGTAACCCCATTGAAATCAATGGGGCCATGCGGCAACCGCACACTGTCCTGGGTCACAGTCCTGGGACGCACGTCCCGAGATCTCACAAGTCTGCACCAGCCCTTAAAGATGGTCACAGGATCTTACCGGAAATCCTGATGCCACTGATGGTGTCATAAAATTTACTTCTTAACCTCAATGTGGAAATATTTTTCTCACTTTAAAATGGGACTTGCATGGTTTAAAAGAATAGCAATCTATACAATGTTTTACATTTAGCTGGATGTAGACATACACACATACACACACTATATTAGATTCACTATAAAAAATTAAATTCCACTTTACTTGGCGATAATAAGAGTATTTTAAACTCTATGATATTTAACAGAATAGGCGCAGAACAAAGGTTTTGTTTACACTCACTCGACAAGATGAATCACATTTACTAATGGAACTACTTAAGGGTTTTGGCAGTCTAGTGGTTTTAACAATATTCAAGACAAATAGGCACAGCTAGCATGATAATATATATTTGGGCTTTAGCAAAAAACCCATGATGCACTAAAACATATTAGGAAATCCAGATATAGACTGTTTTGGTGTTTTAAATGGTTATCATTTGGCCTGTTTACTGAAATTATGTACTAAGACATGTATTTTTAGCATTTTCTTTTTTTTTTATTCAGGAAGCTTTTAAAACTATATAAGAGTTTATGTACCCCCTTCCCCCTTTATACTGACAATGATACATTTCTTCTTGGCATCCAACAAGAGACGATGATAAAATGAAGACAATGTTAACATTGTATCTGACTTGTGCAGACTAAGCATATTAGGTTTATCTGATATTTAACCAAAGTACTCCTATGATAACCACTGCTGTAGGGTACTGGTGTATAAACTTTACAATTTGCTTTTTTGGGGGAAGGGGAGGAGGGAGTCAATCCTGATCTGTAAACTATATTGTCAATACCTGCCACATTTTTTATTACAGTGATAAGTTGCTAGGGAATTGAGTGATACATTATTTATTTTATGTTTGTTGCATTCTGTTGTGTTCTTTGTAAGTGATCAGTTTTGTGTGCACCATGTTAATCTTTAAACTGTTGCACATTTATCAACAAAACCATGTGCTTACCATGTCAGTGCTGGTTTGTTAATAAACAAAGCCATTCATCATCAACTCGGCACTGATGAAAAAATTGGTAATTTTGCTATGAAATAAAAAAGTGCAAACTTGGTTGACAAACGTGTGGATATGCCTAAAATATTGGTGGTTCCATGGGGCTTTACAAATCTGCCCCATTCCTCACAATTAGACCTTTAAGTAGAATATTGGCTATTTAAAACTCAGATTCTGCAATGATCTGCTGGGACTAAAAAAAACTACTCAAGCACTTCCTGTCTGAGTTAAGGTGCCCATACACTGCACGATTCTCATACGAGAATCGAGGGAAATCCCACGATCGTACGAGAATCGTGCAGTTTATGGAAGGCGTGCGACCGTTTCTACTGTACGATCGCACGTCTTCCGTCGAACCAGCAACTGCCGAAGTCATCTTAAGCCCGCCCCTCATTGCAGTCATCGTAAGCTAGCCCCTCAGGGGGGCGGGCTTTGGATGATCAAGAGTACGATCTGCCTGTCCAAGTTGGGCAGATCGTACGTTTTTCTCTCCCGTTATGTGACTTACCATACTACATTTGCATAGAACTATGTTGAAGTATGAAAATGTAAATGGCAGTGTAGCTGGGTGTACTATATGAAGGGAAAATATAGTATGCCAATACAATGTGAATATAATGTTTAATAAACTGCAGTAAGCAGGGTTCTGTTGAATACTTTGACTTTTTTGGTATATTAAATAAAGGACAACAATTATTAGTAAAGAAAAAGTAATTTTGCTTGCAAACATTTAGTATGAAAAATTCTTCAGAGCCTGTCCCATGCTAAGTTTTCTTTTGCTGCCTGTGTGTCCACTGTGGAGCTTCATCCTCCCTGTTTTTCCTGGGGACCATTGTCAGTAGCACAAACATTGAGTACAAATTCACCATTTTAAGGTTATTTCTGAACTAGTGGTGAGGGTAAATATTGTCACAGCTTTTCTGGTGATTGCCTCACTTTGCAGATATTTTTTCTCACTTCCTGTTATTTCTCTAGGAAAGTAAGTGAATGGAAACCTCCCTAATGAGACACAAACTATGTAAGCAACTTTGAAAACTGCATTGGCTAAAATTGGGCTTAGCCGATTCTACTTATCTGCTCCATTCTGGCACCATTCTGAGGAGAGGGGAATGGTGGAGGGTGGACCCAGACCTGTAATTGCTCTGCTATGCTACCCAGTCTATTATCTCTTACCTCATTTTCTCAGTAATACAGAAGTGGTGTTTACTGTTAACTTGCAAGATTTGATTTGTGCTGCACATTGCCAGTTTGTGATTGACAACCAGCAATGATCGTAGTACTTACAACCATAGGCACCCCCGCCTGGCTTCCTGATTGGATAGGAAGCCTGAGAACCCATGCTCCCCTCACAGCCTCCCAGGCACTGAGGACTGTGGATGTTATGTGAGGAATGTAAGTGACAGCTGCACTCTGTATCGCTGAGCTGGTCACAGCAAGATCTTTGTGATCTTTCTTCTGGCTCAGTGGCTAAAAACACGGTGCCCTCTGTTGCGGTTTCAGTGTTGAGCTTGGGGTGATTATGGTGTGCCCAGGCACACCCAACACACATCTTTGGTTACAGCTTCACACCATGAAGCTGGCTTTGACAGAGATTGCTGCTTAGATACTCCCACCAAATTACAGCATATTCAAAACATTACATATGTCTACAGATGATGTGGACATATAAACTGTTTAGAATATGCTGGGCACAGGGGCAGACTGACTACTCTGGCACTGCCCCAGGGCCCGCGGCCAGGAAAGGCCGTCACCGATCCCCCTGCTTTCCTTTCCAGCCCGCATGGAAAGAGAGGCAGCTGTGTACGCCATCTCTGTGCTCTTTTTGTCCATGCCACTGTCAAACTAGGACATAGGGCTGTGTTAAAGGGGGAATGGCAGTGTCCTTTGCCTCCAGGGCCCACCAGACACTGCTGTCAATGATTTCACACAGCCGCATCTACTAGTTTGGCAGCAGCGTGGCTGAAAAGAGCACAGAGATGGTGGGGGGTTTAAATCTGGGTGGGTGGGGTGTACAGCCCGAGTGCGGACTTGCCGTCGGTACAGCTGCACGAGAGCCCAAAGCTGGGAGCCCCACTGAGATCTGGTCCCCGGTCCTGGGCCCCCCACTGCCCCTGGTGAGACCTCCGCATCTGCCTTTGGTGAGACCTCCGCATCTGCCCTTGGTGAGACCTCCGCATCTGCCCTCGGTGAGACCTCCGTGTTTTCCCCTGGTGAGACCTTTGCGTCTGCCCCTGGTGAGACCTTTGCGTCTGCCCCTGGAGAGACCTTTGCGTCTGCCCCTGGTGAGACCTTT
The DNA here is from genome assembly GCF_000935625.1 of Nanorana parkeri. Classification (NCBI taxonomy): domain Eukaryota; kingdom Metazoa; phylum Chordata; class Amphibia; order Anura; family Dicroglossidae; genus Nanorana; species Nanorana parkeri. The sequence continues at coordinate 541,573 of NW_017306606.1, forward strand.
GCGTCTGCCCCTGTTGAGACCTTTGCGTCTGCCCCTAGTGACACCCTCCTCATCTGCCCTGCTGAAGTCTGCCCCTGGTGAGACCTTTGCGTCTGCCCCTGTTGAGACCTTTGCGTCTGCCCCTAGTGACACCCTCCTCATCTGCCCTGCTGAGACCCTCCTTTTCTGCACTTGGTGAGACCCTCCTTATCTGAACCTGGTGAGACCCTCCTTATCTGCCCTGCTGAGACCCTCAGCATCTGCCCCTAGTGAGACCCTCTTCATCCGCCCCTGCTGAGACCCTCCGCATCTGCCTCTAGTGAGACCTCCTTATCTGCCTCTGATGGGACCCTCTGCACCTGCTCCTGGTGAGACCCTCCTTATCTGCCCCTGGTGAGACCCTCCTTATCTGCCCCTGGTGAGATCCCCTCCTTATCTGCCCCTGGTGAGACCCTCTGCATCTGCCCCTGGTAAGACCCTCTTCATCTGCCTCTAGTGAGACCTCCTTATCTGCCCCTGGTGAGACCCTCCTTAACTGCCCCTGGTGAGACCCTCCTTATTTGCCCGTGCTGAGACCCTCATCTGCCCATGCTGAGACCTTCCTTATCTGCCCATGCTGAGACCCTCCTTATCTGCCCGTGCTGAGACCCTCCTTATCTGCCCTTGCTGAGACCCTCCTTATCTGCCCCTAATGAGACCCTCCTTATCTGTCCCTGGTTATAACCTCCGCATCTGCCCCTAGTGAGACTCTCCACATCTGCCCCTAGTGAGACCCTCTGCATCTGCCCTGCTTAGACTCTTCGCATGTGCCCCTGCTGAGAACATCCGCATCTGCCACTGGTGCAACCCTCCGCATCTCCCCCTGCTGAGACCATCCACGTTTGCCACTGGTGAAAACCTCTGCATCTGCCCCTGCTGCTGAGGCCATCCGCCCGTGCTATGACCCTCCTTATCTGCCCTTGCTGAGACCCTCCTTATCTGCCCCTGGTTAGAACCTCCGCATCTGCCCCTAGTGAGACCCTCTGCATCTGCCCCTAGTGAGACCATCTGCCCCTGCTGAGACTCTCCACATCTGCCCCTAGTGAGACCCTCCTTATCTGCCCTGCTGAGACTCTTCGCATCTGCCCCTGCTGAGAACATCTGCCACTGGTGCAACCCTCTGCATCTCCCCCTGCTGAGACCATCCACGTTTGCCACTGGTGAAACCCTCTGCATCTGCCCCTGCTGAGACCATCTGCATCTGCCACCAGTGAGACCCTCCTCATCTGCCTTGCTGAGACCCTCCACATCAGCGCCTGGTGGGACCCTCCGCATCTGCTGCACCCACCCGCTGGACCTGCTGAAGGTGAGCACTCACCTGTGTGCTGGCATGGAAGGAGCTGCCCATTAACACATGTGTGCGGGTGACGTCCCACGTGGATCACACTGTGTGATGTCTGATCCCAGAGATGTCGTTGTGTATGCATCATTCTGCTCACTTTCCAAATTGCCTATATTGGTCTAGATTTTGAAAGTCTCCTAACAATTCCCGGGCAATTCACCTTTTAATGAATTGGTCCACTATTTCAAAAATAGTGTGGATAAATAATTTCTGTAACACAAGAATGTTTATGTGGGTGGGGTTTGTATATGGGCGGAGCACAAGGGGGGCTCATAATCTTGTATTGCCTGGGAGACCCATGTGATGTCAGTCCGCCCCTGGCTGGGCGAGTCCAGAAGCAGGGACAAGCTAGCTTTGCTTTCCCATCCTTCTTTATCTCTAACACATAATATGGTTGTGAAAATTCACTGGCTCTAGTAATATGGAATTACTGACATAATCACAATAGCCTTCAGCGCTCATGATAGCCAGAGGCTCATTTCAACCCACAGCTTCTGTAAGGCCACAGGCTTTACCAGGGTTATCAGCATTCCACAAATAGTAGAGACCAGATGAAGGGTGTGTGTCCCTGAAAACACATTCAGCCTGACATAACTGCAGACTCTAGCACTCAGCAAATGTAAGCTGGTTACTGCGGTCGTCACTCAGATGTGGATAGATTGTTTATGGATGCTTGTTGTTTTAAGTGACATGTCAGTATATACTGAATTGTATCAATACATGCATCTGTGTTACTTTATTACACGAGGGAGAGGTGCTTTCTTTCTTTCTTTTTTTTTTTTAGATGGAATCACCCTGGTTGAATTGTGACATGCTAGTAATTTGGCATCACGTTATTACATATTCACCATTTAGGGATGGATGGGAATTATGTTGCACACAGACTGTTGATCTTCCTTAGGTAAACATTCCACGTATGGTTTTGCTCTGGGCTAAGCTAGATACTGGAAAAAAGGTGAGGTTCTATAAGTAATACTATAAACCAGACTGGTAGTGCTGCCAGAGTCTGCCAAATAAAACGGAGTGATTTTAGCAAAAATACGATGGCCTAGAATATATAGAAATATGCAGCATAGAAAACACTTCCGTGGATATAAAAAAACGAATTAATTATTGATATATTTACTTATTGTGGCTCATGGACATTTTAACTTGCACCTTGCTTTGTAATTTTTCATTACTCTTTTTCTCACTGCCTAAATGTAGCTAATGAACTATTTAGAATTCAGTTTTATATTTAGATACTGGAAATAATTATTATTGTGCTGTTAAGCAATTGGGAACTTTTTGGTTGTCAAAAAGCAATTGTCCAAAACTAGTACTGTGCTTAAAAGCTGGTGATAGATGGCAGAAATAATGGCATGGTAAAGGTTTAAAGTAAACCTGTTACTTTACCCTACCTGCATGGGCAAAACAACTATTTATTTTTAATAGCAGCCTGACAAGCAAAACACATTTTCTTCCCTGTGACTTTGTCACAGGAGTGAAAAAACATACCTGTTACTTCTGGGTATGAGGGAGCATGTTATTTACCCCTGTTCCACTCATATGATAGGCACTTCCACCCAGAGCTGTGACATAGGTGTGGGTAGAGAGTCCCCAGCCCTGTGTAAACCATGCTTACCCAGGACAACTTCTCTTCATTCCCAGTGGTCTAATGGAGACCAAAGGGTAGGTGAGTGTGTGCAGCTTTTGGGGCTTCTATTAAAGTGACCCTGTTGCTTTGCCCTGTAGAAACAAGGCATAGACTATAAATATCTTCCAGATGTGTTGATGTTGTTGAATAAACAGAACAATACAAAGTTTGGCTGTGAGATTTATACAGTTTTACCATATAAAAAAGTAGTCAGGACATTACTCAGTGAGGGGTTAATGTTGAAAAGCTGCAGGGCCCAAAATGGGTCCTTCACCAGAGCTGTGTCCTGTCACTTTGATTTCTATTCAACCTCATTAAGAGAAACTGGCCAGCAGATTAAATGAAATGTCATGTTACCACATAACATTTACATTTTTCATAACATTGACATTTTGCAACATTTATCAATGCCATGCCAGATGGGAAATTGAGAACAGCTAATATTACACAGCACTAGGCGGTACATTTGATTAAACCATTTGGAATAGAATCTCAAGGGCACCAGATTTATGTCAGATAAAATCACTTGTGTGTCCTAACAAATAGCAGAGCTCACGAGAATTCAGTGGAAGGTGTAAAAGTTGCATCCCATTGCAAGAGATTTCCAGTTAAAATTAATTTAATTTGTCTTTGCTATCTTGTAGCATCACATTATATTATAATGCAGTATTTACCACTGTAACCTACATAGGGTTGTACAATACTTTCAAAGCTTTTTACATTGGGAATTTTCCAATGTAAAGACACTCACATTTTTCTCACAGCATTCTTCAATGCGTCAACATAAACTATAGATATATAGATATAGAGATAAAGAGTTGTGTGCTGCGTTTTTGTATTTAAAGGCTGCATAGATAGTTTCTTTGAGGCTGCAATATGTATTCTGCTTAATTTGGTGAGTGGGCTGTGCCTTTTGTGTCTGACTGATGTATAGTTTTTACCTTGATAAATGCATCATAAACATGAATAGTATTGTGCAGCATAGTATAGATTAGGTTTAAAGTGACATTAAAGTCAAAAATGGTTTTCCCTCCCCCCAATGTTAATGTTAGCACTTACCTTAAATTAGGTTTCTTAATCCGATCTTCTTCCTTCCTGATGTTTTCATATGTCCCTCCAGCGGTGCGGCGGCTCTCCGATCCAGCGCTGACTCCTCTCTGCCTGCAGGCACTTCCGATCCAGCGGTGTCTGCATGCGGGTGCATGCGTCCATAGACTTACCTTGCGTCTCTGCTCGTCTCCCGCCCGAGAATCCGAACTGCGCATGCGCCCGCCCCAAGATGCTTTGCGGCCGCCCGAGCAGTTTCGGTTTCTCGGGCGGGAGCGCGTGACGAAAACAAGGTAAGTTTAAAACGCTGTTAAAGCGTTTTTGTTTTTTCTTCTTCAACTTTTTGCCTACATCTATTGCTGTCTAGCAGTAGATATAGGCAAGAAAACCAGAGGGTTTAGAACCCCTTTAAGGTACTATAGTATCATATAGTTTAGGTCTAATGTACTATAATATGATAGTTGGTTTTAATCATTAATCTAGTCTACTATTCTATTCACTGTTGGTTATGGTGGAGAGTTGTACTAAGCATTATCTGGCCTCCCTAATTATGTCCCCAGCTTGGCATCAGCTCCCTTGTTACCTCCTTCCTCATCTTAACAGCAGGAAGGAGACAAGATGTGGCTACAGTGCAGGTGACATAGGAAATGCATCTTCTGTTTGAAGACAGTAATGGGGAAGAGTGTGTAAATTCCTGTACGTGATCCAACTCTGCAAGAGGAGGGGGGTTTGCTATCTGCTGTGAATGTGTCAGCACTGTTTGTCTAGATGCTAAATATGTGCTTGCAAATAGATTATAGTTCATGGCCCGTGTGCAATGTTCTTTTACAGTAAAGCATTTTATATGACAACACTCCCCCGAGTTGATCTGTGTTGTGGTGTTTGCACTCCTCTGCCACCTTTTGCAGCAAATACAACTGCAAGTCTCTTGGAGTACATCTCTTAAGCTTGGCACATCTTGCCTCTGGGATTTTTGGCCATTCTTCAAGATCAAACTGCTCTAGCTCCTTCAAGTTGGATAGGCTCCGCTGTTGTACAGCAATCTTCAAGTCATGCCACAGATTCTCAAATGTATTGAGGTCTGGGCTTTGAATAGGCCATTCCAAGACATTTAAATGTTTCCCCTTAAACCACTTGAGTGTTGCTTTAGCAGTATGCTTAGAGTCATTGTCCTGCTGCAAGGTGAACCTCCATCCCAGTCTTAAATCTCTGGCAGACAAACAGGTTTTCCTTAAGAATTTCCCTGTATTTAGCGCCATCCATTCCTTCAATTCTGACCAGTTGCCAGTCCCTGCCGATAAGCTGTTGCCACCATGTTTCACTGTGGGGATGGTGTTCTCAGGGTGATGAGAGGTTGCACCAGACATAGCATTTTCCTTGAAGGCTAAAAAGCTCAATCTCATCTCATCAGCCTCATCTGACCAGAGTGCCTTCTTTCATATGTTTGGGGAGTTCCCCACATGCCTTTTGGCGAACACAAGTGCTTATTTTGTTCTGTAAGCATTGGCCTTTTTCTGGCCTCTCTTCCATGCAGGCCAGCTCAGTGGAGTGTAAGGATTAAAGTGATCCTTTGGACAGATACTCCAATCTCCACTATGGAGCTGTGCAGCTCCATTAGGGTTACCTTTGGTCGCTTTACCTCTCAGATTAATGCCCTCTGCCTGGTCCATGAGTTTTGGTGGCAGGTTTGTGCCATATTTTTTCCATTTTTTAATAATGGATGTAATGGTGCTTCGCGGGATGTTCAAAGTTTCGATTTTTTTTTTTATAACCCAACCCTTATCTGTACTTCTCCACAACTTTGTCCCTGACTTTGTACAGATAAGGGTTTGAAGAGCTCCTTGGTCTTTATGGTGCCACTTGCTTGATGGTGCCCCTTGCTCAATGGTGTTGCAGACTCTGGGGCCTCTCAGAACAGCGGTAGATATACTGAGATCATGTGATACTTAGATTATATTTAACGAATTATGTGACTTCTGAAGGTAATTGGTTACACCTGATCTTATGTAGGGCTTCATGGCGCACCACTTTTGTAATGTAATTAAAATAAAAATCAATTATAATTCCAGGTGGTAATGCAACAAAATACGAAAAATGCCAAAGGAGGTAAACACTTTTGCAAGCCACTGTATGGGGCTAACATTGCTGTGTTTTAGTGACTAGGTCTGCAGGAGTTCAAATCATGTAGTATTAAGGTTCATTAAACAAACAGCGCTAACGACCATACAAAAACAAAACAAAGGCAATACTAATGTTACCTGCATTACAAACAAGCAATTCTTAGATACATGGGAAACAAATAGGCAATCATAGCAATATACAGGCATCAAATAAGCAATCCTGACAATATGAGAGCAACATAAAGGCAAGCGTGACAATCGGAGAGCAACAAATGAACAAACAAGACTATACGAGAGTAAAATATGGACAATGGTGACAATACACACCCAAGAAACAAGCAATTATGAAAATATGAAAGCAATAAGTGGACAGTCCTGACAATATGCAGGCAACAAAAAGGCAACCATGACATTAATCAGCAATGATAAGAACAGTGACAGTAGTGACGATAAGAATGACATACTCGGTACTGCTACCTTCTCTTCTTTGTGGATTTAATAGTTCCAGTACAACTGCTGAGATATGTAGTTGCACAGCCTATGAACAAGTCTATGACTATTAACCCATAAGGATGCCATAATAATAGAAACCATTTGTATGAAGCAAGACAGAGTAACAGAGGAGGGTGTGGCAGAGACACAGAGTGGACAAATGTTAGAAAAGGCTCATGCAGGATAGAGAAGACAGTGTGCCCCAGGAGGACACTGCTAGTTTTACTATCGCAGTACCAGGACTATCCATTTTCTGCTCCACACATAGGCTTTGATCTGGCTGGTGCAGCCGGAGCTCTGTTTGGGTGCTCAGTTGGACATGGTGGCACAGTCAGGTGCTGATTGAGCCAGTCAAGCGTGAGTGGTGTTTTGGGTGTCCTTGGATAGACTGTTTTGGGGGAGCGTGCAAACTATATAATTTCACTTTTCCTGATTTGTTTGTTGTGTTCAATGATACTCATCTGCTCTTATTTGTGTGTATGCACACTACACATTCTTGCTTCAGTAAGTTTGTGTCTTTTTCAATATCTGTTCTTATTTTGTATGTTGTTGAATGCTGCATAGTTTCATTTGGCAGTTTGTACTTTCCTTTAAAACCCATACATCTTTAAATATAACTCAACGTCAAGTACAGATCAGTACAAGTAAACATCAGAATCACTGATGTGTAACCCTGGCCTGAGTATCTACTCCGTCTTCATAACAATCACATGCAGCTTAAACTACATACCAAAATGGTGTAATTTGTTTGCGCTTCAATAGCATTTTGGAAAAGAGACATTTTTTCTGAATCCTGTAAATAAAAAATAAAGTATAGTATGTCAAAAACATATACATTAAAAATAAGCTTGTTATGCATTTAAGAAACTATATAAAATATAATTACATATATTTAAACAATAATTTGTACATTTTCTTTAATAGTAACAGTATATTTATCAGCTGAATTCTGTGCTACTAGGTCTTAATTTATTCCTATGGGGAAATTGAACACTTGTTTGTTCTGTATTGGGAGATGTGGATCACATGTTAACCCATTGATAAGTAAATATAACTTAATAATACTGTGCTAAAAACATAAAGGTAGACTTTTTGTCACTTTAGTCTGCTTATTACTTGGCAGTCCACTTGCATAACTGTCATCAAAGCGTAGACCTTAGTATATATTTTTTCATATTACTAGGTGTATTCCATATTGGTATGTGTAGAACTATAATATCATCTGTACTGCAGGATAGACCTTCTTTATCTACTTGTCTGTAAAATGAAAGAACGAGGTTGAAAAGGGGATTCAGCAGGAGAAGAGAGATAATCCTGTTGCTCATCTAGCGGTCACATTTTTCCCTAAAAGGACAACTACATTTTAGGGAAGTGGTCCTTTAAATCTTCTCTCACCCCCACACTGTAGGTGGCATACTGGAATACTTGGTTTTGGCCCGGCTCAAAAGTTCTTTACTGTGAGACCCTACACAGCTCCACACAACCTTTACATAATAAAGTCTTGGCCATGTCCAGCTTCTACCACATATGTGTGCCCTTGTCCCATTAATTTTTTTGGCTGGTCAGTACTCATGGCCAACCACAGCCATCCAAAGAAATTAATGGGGAGCAGCTGGAACTTTTTTTTCTGCAATGGCTATGCGAACCAGGCAGGGCCACACAATAAGGTGAAGCTGTTCTTTAGTTTGTTTATTTTTTCTCTCAAATTCTCTATAGTGTCAAGCTTGAAGCAGTAACTTATGAGAGATACATGTTTTACAAAGCTCCAAAATTTGACATTTTGCTCTTTATACAATTGTTTCTTCGGGGGAAGGTGCTTGAACAAAATGTGTAGTTCACTTCACAGTGACCTCACCTAACTCCCACGTGTCAGCTCTCAGTGAGCTATCGCCAGGCCCTGGCACTGTCACATGGAGTGGTGTTTTTCCAAATGCTGACTTTCACAAGGTCTGGATTTGCACTGGAACTTTTGTTGGCTCTAGTACTATTGGGAGGCAGATGCCTGTAATGATGGTTTCCAGAACACCCTTACAGTTTTAAACCTGGATTTATCTTTTTAGTTTACAATATGTAGTAAATGTATTTTTTTTTAACATAAAAATAACTGCAGTTAATATCTATTTTACGCAACAGCAAAAAACATTAATTTTCTTGGTTGGCTGTGCTGGGAACGTTTGCAGTTTAACCCCTTCATGACTGAGGCCTTTTTTTTTCTTCATTTTTTGCACCCATGTTATATTCCACATTTTAGGCCTGAAAAGTACTTAAAACCCCCAAACATTATATATTTTCGGAAAGCCGAGACCCTATAAAATAAAATGTTGACAGTTGCAAATTTTTATGTTGCAGGATATTAGCGCACCTCCTTATCAAACCCCAAAATTTAGTGAAAAATGTACTTAAATGCCCCAAAACACAATAAAACACCCATTTGTTTAATAAAATATAAAAGATGAGGTTACGAGTAAATAGATACCCAACATGCCCAGGTTAAAAATTGTGTGCGTCCGTGAAATGACAACAAACTTCTGTACCCCCAAAAGTCCATAGACGACGCTTTAAAAGCCCCCACAGGTCATCAATTTAGAGACACCCAAAAATACTGGCCCTAGAATTATTGCTCTCACTCCGACGTGGGTGGCGATACCCAACATGTGTAGCACATTCATTGTTTTCATACGTATGCACGCCTGACGTGTGTTTACGTAGTGACGCGCATGCTTGCAGAGGCAGGGGACTTTAAACATTTAAAAAATATATATTTTTAGATTTATTTTATTTCATTTTAATTTTAAAAACTGTTATTTATTTTTTTAAACTTTACTTTGATTGCTATCACATGGGGGGGCTTACAAGCCCCCAAATGTGATAGCAGATGGTGGTGACAGGTACTCTTTAAGGTGATGCTGGGGGTCCAAAATAAGCTATTGAAGCTATACACTCCAAATAAGCTATTGAAGTGCAGATCGCACTTCAATAGCTTATACCTGGGCTTCAGGAGCCCAGCACTGACAGCTCTGGGACCAGGAGTGATGCAATCGGCATCGCTCCCGGTCCCATAGCTCCCCGCCGACACCAGAGAAGCCGGTCCCGGGCCGTAGGAGGGGCAACGACAGCTGAGTCGCCAGAATCGCTTCTATTGTAAAGCCGACAAGCTGCTTTACAAGTTTAAACAGTCTATTTAAACAGCCCCGATGCTGGCGACGTACACTTTACGTCATCAATCGTGAAGGGGTTAAAAATGTATATAATCCTCCTTTTGGAGGTATTTTACGGCTTTACTCTTATACTCCAACAATAGGAGTTTTAATCAGTGTAAAGATTGAAGATACAAGTTACTTAACCACTTTCCGTCCATGGCCGTTCGTGAACGGGCGGACGGAAGTCTGCTCAGAGCGGGTGGGCATCTTAAGACGTCCTGCCCCTCCCCCCCTCTCGTGCGCGCGCTGAGCACCGCACACGAGAGGGAAAACTGTTAGCATGTAAACAGCCAGCGATGGCTGTTTACATACAAGCGATCAGGCGTCTCTAGAGACGCCCGATTGCTTGCACGATCTGCGGGTGTGCGCGCCCCCCCACCCATTGGTGAATAAAAGCCACCAAAAGAAAGCTCTATCTGTCCCCAAAAAATGGTATGAAAATCGTTTCAGTAAAGTGTTGCATGACAGAATAAACATCAGTCAAAGTACCGCAGCACTGAATACTGAAAAATGGCCTGGCCAGGAAGGGGGTGAAACACTATGGCCTTTAAGTGGTTAAACATTGCCATTGCCAATGAACCAAACTATATGAAATGGCAGAATGATATCATTATTTGTAACTAGTATAAACACAATTTGATGTAGGCAGCATACCGGTACTGTATCTTTCCCATCTACCATTGCCTTTACAAATGTTAGCGCTTCAGCAGTGGATGATCTTATATTGTCCACTCTCCCCATCCGAAAGCGTCGTATGGAAGCACTCTCATAGGTGGGTACAAGTTTCCTGTGGCACCTAGAGTGTGAGAAAATAATCTTATTTCCACAAGTAAAAATAGAATACATCTACTTTTATTAAGTGTTGCTGTGTCTCTTAACAACTATTTCTATACTGAAGTTTAAAAAAACCTATGCTTTTGAAAAGTGTACTTTATATAGTAGTACAAAATAGAGCTTGGTGGTTAGCACATTTCCCACCATGCCAGTAATCAAACTGGAGCCTGATGTTCTTCCCATGCTGGTTAGAACACTGGATTACCTGACTTCTACCTATATTGGATCTGGTACAGTGATCCTTCATACATCCCAGAAACAGATTTGGCAGTCTTTGCTATTTACTGCATACAGGTATATCTTTAAAGGAGAACTATGGGGTTAAGTCTTTTCCCCATAGTTCTCCTTAGGGTAACAGGAGGACACAAACTAGCGTCCTCCCGTAACCCTAGGCTCAGTATACCGCAAACTGTAGCTCACGGTATACTGAGACGCCGCAGTATACCGCGAGCTGTTACTCGCGCTACACTGAGACACCGCAGCTGAAGCAGATCCCGACAATTGTGCCGGGATCCGCCCAGCTGCGTGACTGACAGCTGGCTCTGCCTATCTAGAGGATTATTCTGTCCTCTATGCTAATTTTCCTGGATGGTTGTAAATAAGAACACTACAAATTTTGGGAAATGATTGACCCCCGAGATAAAATGTGTTAAATCTTACATATTTTGATTAGATGTATTAGTAAACAAGTGATAAAGGTGCTGGTTGGCTAAAGTTTTCAAGATATTTCACAATAAAGATTTATACACAGGCGAGTATATTTGCCTACAAGGGAGGGAGGTGTCTGATGATCATGATGCCTCGTAACTTCTCCACAAAGTATGGTAGAACAATGAAAATGGTACCACATTGAAGTGTATACATTTATCTTCACTCTGAGACTAAAGATTATTGCCTAACTGTAATTTATTGTTCTTTTATTGCAAGGTACATTTGTCTTGGTCAGATCTACGCATCATACAATTACATCTAGTGGCTTGTGAAAGTGTCATTGTCTAACATTTCCAAGGCACAGTTGCGTGACATTTTCCCTCAGAAGCCAAGATGCCTCAAAACTGTATAAACAATGCAGATAACTTCTGCATTGAGGTTACAGTGAGGTTACATTTGCATCTCAAAAGTGCAGTATGACGGCAGTTGTAAAAAAGGCAAACCACCTATATTTTGGATGCAAAATAGGGGATCAGGACAAGAATGGGGACCCTCATTATTATTGCATTACATGTGCAACTTATCTGTGTCATTGTCTAAACAAGAATAAAAAGTAAATGCCTTTCACAGTCCTAATGGTGTGGAGGGAACCCACCAATCATAGTAGCGACTGCTATTTTTGCATGGTTCCCCCAATTGCAAAAGGGATCTCAAGAAAGAAGAAGTAGACTGTGGAATATCCAAACATTATATCTGCACTGCGTCCTGTACCCCATGGTGAAGACTTGCCTATTCCAGATACACCAGAATCCTGCTCTCTAGACTCAGATGATGATAAAGATGATGAACGGGATGCAGCTGATCCGGGGCCGTCGATGTCAACGCACCTAAACTTTAGCCCACCGTATGCACCTCCTGAACCACATCTAATTTCACAGAGTGAACTAAATGACCTAGTCAGGCATTTGGAATTGCCGAAGAGTAAGGCAGAGCTACTGGGCTCCAGATTACAACAGTGGAACCTCTTGCGGAGACGGTCCACACTTGCCGATTACTGCTGGAATCTCTCCAGGGATGATCCTACTGCAGTTCACAAGAGAAAAGCCAAAAAACGCAGTTTAGATACCGAATAAAGATGGAACCTTGTCCTTTAATCTGATGTTAGAGCTTGTCGAATTTTCATGCAAAAAGCATGAAAATGTTACATGAAAAAACAATGAATGAATGGAAAGTTATGTTATTGGTATCAATAAAAATATACATTTATAATGATTGGTGTGGCACCATTCTCATTGTAGAAAAATTATGGAGCATAATCGCACACACCCCTCGTAATTTTGAATTATATTGATACAATTTTGACCTGAAGCTGTATCTTGGAAACTATAGCCAATTAATACGTAGGTCTTAATTTTCCTTTATTAGTGATCCAATTCTGGTAAAGTTTAGCTACTTTCACTTTCTCCTTGTGGACCAGTGGAATAAGGTAACAGCCTTCAGTTCAGCACTAGGTATGGCTAAGCTATTCTCTAATCATTGGGCGTTACAAGTGTCTCACATACAAAAACATTTGAAGGTTTAATTCAGTGCTGTATTAAAATGAGCCATAGTTCCCTTTTTTTAAAGAATATAACTCATTACAAGAATTTCCCTAAGGCCTGGTTCACACCTAGGAGTTTTTGAGCACTTGGAAAAGTGCTATTAAATGCCCAACAAAAGAAATCCCATGATTTTCAATGGCCCTGGGTCACACCTGAGCAGAAAAAGCCAAACGCCCCAAAAGGTACATGAGTTCTTTTGGGCAGCTAAAAATCCGTTTTTGCCCCATAGACTTCAATGGAAATGCCCGAAAGCACGTAGCAGAAGCATGTTGCACATTTTCGTGAGTATTTTTGCGCATTTAAAAGCGTGTTCTTCCATTGCCCGCAATGTTTTATGAGCTGCCAGTCAAAACGCGCATAAAAATTTCCACAACGTGCCTAAACGCGCAAAGAAACGTATACTGCCCACACGCGTACAGATCGCTTAAACTGTGCTGCCTAGGTGTGAACCAGGCCTCCTTCACACCTGGGTGTTTTGTAGCTTGAATGCCTAAGCGCTACAATGCTCACCAGGAAAAATCATATTGTTTTCAATGACCACAGTTCACATCCGAACATTCTGTCTATGTAGCAAAATGTCTGTAGCTTGAAAAAGTACATGATCTTCTTTGAGAGCAGAGTTAGGGATTTTGGACCCAACAGACTTCAACAGGAGTGGCAAAAAAGCCAGGCTTTTGAAGCTTTTTTTGTTTAGTAGCTAAAAAGCAAGCATGTATGTACAAAAACCCCTGAACAAACGCTAATAAAAAGCCAAAGATGCTCAGTTCAAGTATGATTGGGGCCTTAATGTTGAAAAATCCAAGCCAATTTCAAATATTTACTTATTTTATTAACTGGAGTCCCAGTCAGCAGATAATATAATGAAAACAACAATGTGGACATAAGAGGAATGTTGCTTAATTTTGTAGAAACTGTACTGTAAATAATATATACAGTAGGGGGACATAGCCAAGGGAAACACTATTATAAATTGTTATTAAACAGTAAATGTCTTACCTGTAGAACGCAAGCTGAAGTGATAACTGGATGAAAGCATCAGGACTCATTCTCTGCTTTTTGATAAACTCCTTTCCATACTTTTTAAACTTATACACTGTAAAATCAAGATTATTCACTATCCTGTGGAAACACAGAAAAGGGTGGGATTACGCACTGGATGTTATAAATTAAACACACTCATATCCAGGAGATTTAGTACACATTTTGTCAGTAATGAATGTGTGCAGTGTCTCCATTATTTTAACACTGCTAAATGCAGTAGCTGGGGTATGAATTTCCTTTTTCATGGTAAGGTATAGACATAAAAGAACATATCTTCAACATCCTGCAACAGCCTCTGAACGTTCTAATTCATTCAATCTAGTTTATTGCTATTAAAGTACAATTTAAACAACTAAGATAATTGTACAGACAGTCCAGTGATTCTACACTACATAGCCAGGAACTTGGCACATCTGCTTCCTGCTTAAAGTGTATTTCCAATTATGCAGCCAAATTAACTTAACTCCTATGTTAATTTTGTATATGTTCTTATTCACATAGAATAACTTAAAAAAAATAGAAATAGAAAAGCCGCTGCTTTTTTGGCTGAAAAATTCTATAAAACATATCTTACACAGCTTTCTCGTTGTGTGTATTTTTCAGGAGGGGGCTGGAGAGTTATGTTTAGTATAGTTAACCCTGGCTGCACTGTGCTGGCAGATCTTCATTTATCAGTTGTACGCTCAATATGCATACTGTCTGCCCTAGTAAAGGGTTAAAGATCTCAAGGCTTGGGTGCGTACATTGTACTGTATGTTAATGCACTTAAAAAAAAAACTCCCTCAGCCTGTGCTCTAATTGCACATTGCAAGCTATTCTAAACAATAGAAGCTGCCTATAGATTCCTATGTATAAACCTGCTCTAAATGAAAAAAATAAAACCTTTTTATAATTTCTTTTAGGTATGCTGGGTGAATGTGAATATGTAGCAAACATATAGTAAGGCTTCTCAAACTTGACTGCAAAAGTGGAAATACATGTAGCACTCACCCCTGAAGGAGCCGCTGGAATACTCTGGTCAGCCATAGCCTGTCTAGGGGATTTTAGTAACCAGCTATCCCACTAGCATTAACCACCCTCTTCTAGTAACCAACATAGTTGAAATCCAGGCCAAGTATGATGCTGAGGAAATTTATTAACATAGCCACACTGAGAGAGAGGGTATAGGGCTTAGGACATCCATGAGAAAAATAGACAGATTCCAGACTCTCCGGTCCCTTTAAGAAATTCAATGTAGATTCATTAGGAGCACTGTTGAATAGGGATTGGCACAGATCTTCAGTAGGAGAAACTCCGGACCTGCTCCTGAGGTCCTCTATATTCCATGCACCTCCAGCAGCCATCAGCTTCCATGGTTCTCCTCCTCCAACAATAGCAGAGGCCTCCTCTATACTTGAGGCCTAAGAGCATTTTCCATACTCAAGTATTCCCACCCCCAGGTCTAGCTCGGGAAGGCTGGACAGCACCCCAACCTGGACTAATCCATGGCTGAAGCCAGACTGACCATATGGCAATGCCCCGTCCCAGCAGTGCCAGTGATTGGCTGGTGGACTGCACACACACTTACAGTGCCCCTCATTGGTAGTCCCAAACTGCAGCAGAGCCACACTCCAATCGGGCAGGTATAATCAATGCCAGAACACCTGGAATTCCAAACAAATGCCAACTATAATTTAGCCAGACCGACTACAGCTCTGGCAATCACTAAAATTCTAGTAGCCACTCCATTGAAGGTGGTAGGGGTTACATACAGTTTAAATAATTTAATAAAAAAACTTTATAAAAAAAAATTAAACTTTCTATGTTACCCCCTCCACCTACAGACTACAGAATCTTTATCATTATCCATGTCTGATGATGAGGGTGGTGTTCAGCTTGGAAGATCTAAAGGGAACTTCCAGTTTGTAGTGTGACAAGGGTGGGTGAATCACAAGAAAGGATGTCTAGAATTACAGGGTTTCCCCCCCCCGTAGAACAGTAACCATATACACTATGTATTGTATCCCTATGCTTACAGTATGAACATTAGCTGTTTGTTTGGAGACCTGCTTTGATTATCTTCCTGGAGCCTTTGCAAATAGCATTGTATTTCCGTCATAATCTAATTGAGTGGCTGTTGCAGTGTTTACTATAGGAAGCAGTATAGGAAGTATATAGCCTGTGTGTTTTCCAACAAGTATCCTCAGCAGCAAGTCATCTATGTCTAGACAGCAGAGCACAAGTTAAACAGCACAATTCCCCTGTGGCGGTTGTTCATTCTACTCTCTGTGTAAAGGCTGCATTCGTTATATTGAGACCACTTAATATGAAGATGCTATATAGAAACTGTTGTGTCCTGTGCAGTCTGCTGTCTAAAGTCTGGACTAAGAGATTTTAAAACTGAATGATTCATTTTACATCCTAGAGCTGTTTGCACAGGACAATACAGTCTCTTAAACATTCCCATAGTAAGCTGTGGTTTTATAATTGGCTAACAGTAAAGGGAATTCAAATTATGGAACTTTGTTACACAACAACAGAAACACAAGCAGAAAAATTAGACCTTTGTTTCTACAGTCGGTACATCTTCAATACCCCCCCAACTGTCTCTTATTTGGAACCAAATCCCTCTGTCCCTCTTTCCTCCTCAACTGTCCCCCTTTTTGATCGGATGTACAGATATTTTCAAAAAGATACTTTTTAATTAACAAAAGTATTATTCTGCAATAAAATCTTCATCCTATCTCTTAATTGTCTTGTTTGCAGCAATGCCATAATAAAAAAACATTTCTGGATTAAACCAATTATTTTTGAAATATAAATGTCAGGGGTATGTCCATTGCCTAAACACATTGTGCTAAAAGGTGTCACTCTTTCTCATCTCAGAAGATTTGGAGGTATGCAGCTTCCATTGTGTTTGTGTATTACAACCTCAGTGATGGGACATGGCACAATGGTGGATACTTGCTCCAGCTTTATTGGGGCAGAAAGGCGACAGAGAAAAACAATTATTAAGCTGGCAAATGAAGGGTGAAAACGGGACACAGCTGAGAATGTATTTCACACTCTTTAATATTAGCACCCTTTGGAAGATAGAATGATCTGCTACTTATTCATTCTAGCATATCTGGCAATAAATGCACAAATAAAATTCAGCCAGGGCACTACAATAAAAATGGAAACCTTTTATTAAAAATATACAAAAATACAAATATTTGCTGAGAACTAACATTGTCCAAACATAATGTATTTAGGATACGATAAATGGGTAATAACCAAATACATACCTTTGTAGCTTTTCAGCAGCAGAGGCCAGATGGCCTTGCATTTCAGGGGAACACTTCCACCTAAGTCTTCTAGGTGCTCGGAGTTCACTGACTGAATCGGCTCTTACTAATTTTTTGGGACTACTCTTCCTGAAAATTGAATAAAAAAAAATATTTAAAGCATCGGGACACAAACTGTATAATGACATGCATAGGGCAATAGGGCAAGATTACATTTTTTTTTTTACTTTTTCTGTTTTCTCATTACACATAGTAACTAGGAATGCACCGATACTAGTATCGGTACCGATACCGAGTATTTGTGCGAGTACTTGTACTCACCCAAATGCTTCCAATGCCTATCCTGATAGTGGAACTTCCAGTATCAGGAACGCGGTACATTACACGCTATGGCTAACCAGGAAACCAGGCGCTGCCCAGTTTCCGTAATGGGACTTTCGGTATCAGTGAGTACCGGAAATTTTTTTTGGTACACTATACCAAAAAAACGGTATTGGTGCATCCCTAATAGTAACTATAATGTGTAGAAAACACAGTATTAAATGTTATAGTTATTATAAGGTGAGAAACCTAGGTGACACTTATACACTTTCCTAATCTTGCCAGCCACTGCCTTTCAATTTATATTTCCCCTGTTGGTATGATACCAACTAGGGTTGGGCTCGATGTTGGAGCCAAATGTGAGTTCGACTCGAACATCGGCAGTTTGTGTGTCTGGCGCTGCTCTGTGTCCCAGTGGGGAGGAGAGAAAAAGTGTGACAGCCGGCCGAGCGCTGCGGGAGGAGAGCGCTGTGAGCGGCCGGCGTCTCTCTTCCCGCACCGCTCAGCCTCCTGTCACAGTCCGGCAGAGAGGTGTGTGGGCGGCGGTTATCAATGAACAGGAACACTCATAGAGGATTCCTGTTCATTGATAACTGGGGCTGCAGAAAAAGAGATTGAGGACTTTGTGTTCTCAGTCTCTTTTTCTATTTTAAAAGGGAAATATCAGGGGTCTGCTTATACCCCTAATATTTCCCCAAAGCCCCTAAAAGTAAATTAAAAAATAAAAATATTTAATAAAAAATGAATCAATAAATAAAGATAAATATAAAAAAATTAAGTTTATAAAAAATAAATAAAAATAAAATATTTAAAAAAATTAATACCATTGAATGGCCTCCACGCTCGCCTGACCTGAAGCCAATAGAACACCTCTGGGACATTGTCTCGGTCCATCCAACACCACCAGGTTGCACCTGAGTCTGTTCTGGAGCTCAGTGATTCCCTGCTCCAGATCTGGGAGGAGATACCCCATGACACCATCCGTTGTCTCATCAGGAGCATGCCCCAACGTTGTCAGTCATCCATACCATCACGTGGGTGGCCATACAAACTAATGAGTACCATTTTGGGTTGCTGCAATGAAATTTCAGCACAATGGACTAGCCTGCTGCATCATTTGTTCACTTTGATTTTTGGGGTGTCTTTGAATTCAGCCCTCTATAGGTTGATCATTTTTCATTTCCATCAAACGATGTGGCATCCTTTCATTCCTAACACATTACCCAGTCCAGTATACAGTAGATATCCAGCATGATATTTTTCCCCATTGAGGTCTGATGTGTTTTCAAAGTGTTCCTTTATTTTTTTTAGCAGTTTACTAACAGCGGCAGGGAATTCCACATTTCTACCGCTGTGACAGTAAAAAAAAGCCCTTGCACAGTCTCAGACTGTACCTCTTCTCATCCAACATCTTGTTGTGCCCTCATGTCCTATGCTTAGCTTAAACAGTTTATTTCCACTACGGCAGTCCCTACTGATGAGTCTGCAAATTGTGACCATATCTCCTCTTAGGTGCCTCTTCCCTAAGGAGAACAGGTTACATTTTTGTAGTCTGTCTTCATAACTCAGGCCCTCCATCCCCTTTATTCATTTTGCTCTTCTCTGAAGTTTCTGTAGCTCAAGGATGTCACTTTTGGGGATTGGTGACCAATGTCATTCATTTTCATCTTTTAACATAAAGGTGTTGCTTAAAAGCAGGCACTGCAAGCCACCAGCTATTTCATTGGTCACAAAATACTTCTTTGATGTAGCTTACTTTGTTACAAGGAGCTGATTTCTAAGTTAGGCTCCACCAACCCGCCTGCCCTTAATGGCCACTGAAGGACCTCACACTGGGCATGGGGATGGAAGAAGGCGTAGTTTTAGAAGATTTACTGACAGGTTCGCTCTAAGAAGACAGTTACCAATCAATGTCAGCAGCTACCCATTGCGTGCATATCAGCTTTTGGTAGATTACTTTTAGGCCTCATACTGGGTGTATCATCATAATACATCACAGAAAGGAAGCACTTGCACAGTAACTGATCATGTCATGGCTTCCTATATTTATATACTTTTAGTAATAAAAGCTTGTCTTTGATTTGTTGCTTTTGGCTTGCGATCATCATTGCACTAAGCAAAATCTTACAACTTACATGTACTTCAACAAATGTTCGGTACATTGTACAAGGACTATTCCATCAAAAGGAGAATGTTCACATATGGTTCCACAAACTCCATCTCTTCCCACAACAAACTGAAAAAAAGAGGAATGCATCATAAATATGACTTAACAAGTATGCATTATAATAGTACATATTACATTATGTTGCAGATAATCAATAGTCAGTTTGACTTTTTTCAAGTCAAATCGTACTGTATACTATATGTATTAAGTTTCAGTTGTTAAATGAATTTGCATGAGCTAACCTCAACTGCTTTGACTGAAATTTGCTTACACTGGGTCATCAATGGACTCGTATATTACTATTGTACAGCAATGAAATGTGTTACTGTGTGGATGAACTCTAAATTTTCATATGAATCTTAAACTGCTGGGATCATTGAAGATGTCCGCTGTATCTCTGTTTATTTATAGAGAAGTTTTTTAGCTAAGTTTAACAATCATTTTAGCAAACAATCCAGAATATTAAAAAAATAATGCTTCATATTTGTCCCTTTCACTCCCTATATTCTGCTACAGACTTGCATTTTCAAAAGGAGCTCCTCTATTTTTTTTAGGGTACATGTTCGATGCTGCAGGGTATGGTTGATTGCCTACATATTTGTGGCTCTAAAACTATGGGGCTGCTAATATGCCTGGTGTATCACTCTGATAGCATGGGGGAAGGAAGACACGTGATTGTTTCTATGTATGTATATAGATATCTATATATATATATATAGATATATATATATATATATATCTATATATATATATACACAT
>NW_017306606.1:562377-574657 GCF_000935625.1 Nanorana parkeri
AGCACATTGACAAAATATCCATTGATGTGCAGGAATATGTATAGGAAACACAAATTCAGCCAATTTTAGTTGAATCTCAGGCTTTTTGGTTCGATTTACTTATCTCTGACATAGGCTATATGGAAGCCTTTAAACTGAGTGTGTGGTACATCACTGTTTTCAGAATTCAAGACCTATAGACCCTGATGTCCAGTTTACTTGGCCATAGTTCAAGTCAAAATGTTCTGTCCTGAACCTTTTTTTTTAATAAACCACCTTAGGTCCCTATTCTGTAATTAGAGCTTGTAAAGTTATTTCACAAGAACAATAAACATACATTATTCTGATTTTTTGTTTTTGTTTGATTTGTTCATCGTTTTTCTTAGTGTTATAAAAAAGTGCACACAATTTTTAAAAAAATCCTTTATTTAATTTGCAAATAACTTTGCAATGCTTTGTACCAGAATCACAATTGTAGTGTCACCATAAACATGGGAAAGCTGTAGAATAAAATGTTTGCTTTTTATCTAAAGTAACACTATTCTTTTTAAGGTGACAATTAACTCAACTAAAGTTAATTCTTAAAAATGCATTCAAATGTCTTAACTATTAACAAAAATTTAACTTATTTGTGCATAACTCAGCTGTAGATCCTCAAACCATCTCTGAATTGGTGCTGACACTGTCCTTCCTTCTGGAGGGTGGCTACTTTTGTTCCCATGGTCCCTGTGTGTGTTGTAAAGTAGCCTTCGGTCCAAGCTCACTCCCATGAAAGACTACATCTCAAGTTTAGTTTATTCATTTGTATTGAGATTGTAGTTCATCATGGGAGTGAGCTTGGAGCGGTGGCTACTTTACAACACACATTTAACCTACACTGATCAAGGTAGTGTTTTTTTCTTATTTTGTCTGTGGATTGGGTTAAAAATATGCTTGGAAAGCAATATTCTTGAAAGAAAGCCTTGTTTATTCTAAATTAAAAAACATACATGTTTTACTTTGTTATCTTAAGAAATTACTAAGTTATCACTGAATAAACAGGCCCATAGCAGAAATTGAAAATTTACTATGGTCCATTGTTGTTCTGCTATGGGTCTGTTTGTTCAGTGATAAATTATAGTACAGATGCAAAAACTGAAGTGGTTAAGAGAGTCCAGTGGTTACTAAATAATAATTGAGTACAAACACCTCATTTCTGTCTACTTTCCTACATATTTCTGTTGGGTATGTATACACTGCATCTAAAAGTCAATAAATGGATGGTGCATCAGCGAATAATCTTGTAGGCAATTTTGTGACAAGAAATTTAACTCCTGCCGAAATGCTTAATGTTATTTTGGTTAGAGTAGGGAAGGGTTTGTTAGGTTTTATTACTCTCTGTCCCTGTTGGGGGATTTCCCCCTCACCTCCTGTTATAACAACAAGTAATAGAAAATCTCTTCAAGGGGTACACAGACAAAATCACATTTTTTAGCAGTGAGGTTAAAGGTAGCACTTCTGGTGATGGTGTTATTGCGGTCTATATCTATCTGCCTGTGTTGGCAATGCCCAAACCCCCCATTTTTTGTATGGGCATCACAGGGACAGGGAAAGAAAATCTCCCAAATGAGGACAGCATTAAAAGCTTGAGAGAGGCTCAGAATCTTATTCACTTTATCAAAAACTAAAAAAAAAAAGGAAACGTTATGGCTGGAATTAGTACATGGATGTTAACGGTCTCTGTACAGATTGCTCTGCATAAGGTTGTATAATTCACTTCATTTTTGAATGAAGAAACAAGATGGTTTGGTTGGAACATGAATTGCAGCATGTCTTAATCACTAATTAACTAAGCTATATTGGAGAGCACTCAAGAAAAAGGTCTAAGGGGATAAAGATGATTATTTTATTTTGTATTTGGAAACAGATGGATTGCATGCTTTTTAGTTCACAAATCCCTTCAGTATGGATCATTCGGTTGTATGCGTTGTATAATACTTCTGCATCTGTTTTGTGCATGTTTACTGAATGGCAGACATCAGACCAGGCAACAACATTAACCCTTTAACAACCAAGATGTGCCCTAGATGACCCCTTTAAAAGCTTAAACAAGACTAGAGCTTTGGGTGGAAAAAGTATACATTCCTAGGTCCACATCTTAACTGGTAGCCAGACCTCATTATATATTCTCAGCTGTACATAGGCCTTTTTAGTTATGACCTGACTGATGCTCAGTCACTGTCACTCTCTGCTGTGGAAACTAGCTGTTGTGAGAAAAAGATGTCTGCTGACAGAACACTTAAAAGATACAAGAGCGGCATGTTTGTTTTGGGAAACCCATAAGGGGCACTTTGATCTGAGTTTAGTTTTGGTATTGTGTACGAGTACTGATATTTTTTACGAGTACCAATAACGGCATACCGAGGTAGCGTTGCTTTCCGGCCAATCAGTAAGCCGGGCGGTGGGTCATGACCTGCCGCCCAGCTTTCTGATTGCCTGGGAAGCCGGTGTTCTGTCAACAGAACACTGACTTTATGCTCCCTCGCAACACTGTGAGGCAGCCTAGCTTCCTGACTTAACCTTCCTAGCCAATCATGGAGGTGGGGCATGACCTGCCACCCAGCTTCCTGACTGTTTAGGAGGCCAGGCTGCCTCACAGTATCGCTAGGCAGCGTGAAACCACCTTCCTAGCCAATCAGGAGGCCGGGTCATGACTTGCTGCTCGGCTTCCTGATTGGTCAGGAAGCCGACTCCATGCTCTCTTGTGGCACTGCTGGTCAGAGAGAATGTCCCTCTGACTGGCAGTTCCACTATCTGGGTAAGAATCGGAGCATTTGGGCAAGTATGAGCACTCCCCAAAATGCTCAGTATTGGCACTGAAACCAGTATCAGTACCGGTGCATCCCTAGTTTAATAAGTAGCTCAGATGAGCATATGTCTTGTTTGTTTTATGATATGCACTTGATGTAAAAAGCCCTTCTGCATTGAAACTGTGTTTGTTTGGTAAATAAAATTGCAGGACAAGGTGTCCATGTCTTGTGCATGGTTTGCTGTTAATACCATTACTCCACAGAACTTGTGTACACTTGATGTGTTTAGATATACAAAAAAACTGTGATGCTGATTGATTGTAATTGATGAATGATAATATAAGAAACTGATTATGTGTTTGCAATAGACACATCGCCTCCTATTCCCTGAGGAAACATATCATCAAAATGCGTCTAGAGCCAATCAACGCATGCCACAGTGGAGAAATGATCTATAAATATTATATCCACATGAATGGACTGCATTATACAAAAGCAAAAATAAGTATTTATGGGTTTAAAGATATGAACACTATCTCTATAGTGTACATATGACAGCGGGAGGCAGAATTGAAGTCTGATGCCTCATAAAATCCCACAATACTAAGGTATATGGTGATTGTGTTCTTAATGCCAATTGAACTTGTCCCTCATAAAACTTGGGGAGGATATGGACAGCTCCTTAAACAAACAGACATTTATTTTCAAAAAGAAAATGGGGGAGCTTGTAAAAAGGCTTATATTGGCACACACTCATCAGCAACAGTGGAATGTTGTCCATCAGGAGACAAATACCGCAAGAGGTGACCCCCCGACAGATGAAACCACCCAATAGATGTAACAGCTGACTGTAGCCAACCAGGCCTGCTTAGAGGGATAACAGCAAGTGAACCTGTCTCTATAGCCATAGATACAGATCCTGGCAGATGGTGGCACAGGGTGCGACAACTTGTGCAGAGTGCTTTCCGAAATTGTTCTTGGAGGATAATGTTTAAACCCACCTCAGCATCTTTGAGAGAGTCACTGAATGTGAGAAGCTACCCAACGAGTAGTGGGATGATGTGCTAGCACTCTTTTTAACAGGGGAGCCCATAAAGGCCTACTTTGACTTGTACTTAAGGATGCCAAGCTGTATCCTTTAATTCAAACAAGAAATCTTAGCCAGGCTTGGGGTTACCATAACCATCCCCAGCATGTGTTCACATTGGAATATAACCCTGGAAAGCTGGCGAGGTTCCAGGTGTATGATTTGTTCCACCTTACAAAGCAAGTAGTTGGATTCAGAGTTGCATAAGCTTGCTCACATTTAGTGATGGGCTTGGGCGTGTTCGCAGTTTCACGTGCCGAGCCCGCCAGAAAGCTGATCACAGGTACCGAGACATTATCCTGGTCCGCAGCTCCAGAGATCGGGAAATGTCTCAGTACCTGTAATTGGCGCTGCCAGCTTGCTGGCGGGCTCGGCACGTGGAGCTGCGAACACGCCTGAGCCCATCACTACTCACATTATGGAGAAAGCCTTGCCTGTAAAGATACATTTTCACATTAGGCAGACAGATCCTAAAAGTGGGGATGAGTTGGATGTGCACTCCAAGCTGGTAACCTCTGGCAACATAAAACATCACCCTTGGGAAAGACTGTTCATTTTCATCAAAGGGGTAAACTGGGTGAGACACCAATGGATGCCAGATATGAATTACCTCCTAGCGCAGATGGAGTTTCTTACTTGAGAGAGACATGGCATATTTGGTTCTAAGAACTTGGCCATCCTCACACACATCCTATGGGCCCTGCATTGGACATGATGATGTCAGCAGTCCTCTGACCACTGGCGCAGAGGGGGGAAGAGGCTACGGGCGCAGTTCTTGGATTGGATTCAGGTAGGTAAAAGTTCTTTACACCATACTGCTAGATGTAAACAAGCAAGTAATCTTTGCAATGAAGAGGCTTATATTAGGACCCAGTGCAAGGGTCCTTTTTTTTAACCTGAAAATAGGCTTTAACCCTTGCAGTGGGAGGGGGGGAGGTACCCCCACTGAAAGGTAAGTTTTGTGGATTACCCAAAGATAGACTTTAAAGCATATTTCCACTTTTGCAGCGAAATTGGATTGACACCTATTTTATATTTGTTACATGTTTCCATTCACAGTGTAAAAATAAAAACATGAAAACATGATTATTTGCAGGTTAAATTGCTTTTTACTTGCTAACATTTCTACTTGGCTTCTCCTGTTAGGAGGGGTGGTGAGTGGTTTGTGTTAACCCTGTCTGTACTGTGTGATTTCATTATATTTGTAAAGTCGATTTGAACACTGCATGTCCTAACAAAGGCGTCAAGGATTAAAAGCCTGGCTTTTGCATTGAAATTAAATGAGAGAAACAAATAAATTTCTGCCCTCAGTCTTTCTATAAGGACAGGTCACTGTGAAGGAGTTCTGAAAAACGTGGATTTAGCCATTTTGCTTGCTGCAATAAAACTTGTAGAAGGTAAGAAATATTTTTTAAAGCATTATTTTTAAGGATGCTGTGTGAATGGGAACACATAACAAACATATAGAGGGTTTTTTTCTGAAATGTGACTGCAAAAGTGGAAATACACTTTAAAGCAAACTTTCTATTGCTGCTTCATCTCTGTTGTTTCTGCAGGCGTTGGTATAAACATGTGAAACAAGTTCAAATGACATAGTAGAAAGGGCTTGTCACCATGAAGTCGGTCATAAACTGATGAATACTGATCATGACTTTCCCCCTAGATTCAAATAGCTTAGTGTTGTTTATATTCCAAGAAGAAATGTGTTTCTCTTTTTTCTTTAATACCCCATGGCCTGCTTCCAGCAACAATGAATATGGGAAACATTTACCTGCATAGGCTTATCATACCATCGATTTCCTCCGTTTTTGTTGTAACCTCCACCATGAAGAAGTTGAAGAGCTCTATTGGTTTCATTCAGCTCTACACCTGTTGGTGCGTCTAAGCACACTAGACACATACATCTTTCTATCATATCAAGAGAGTCCCGGTTTGTAGAGTCTGTGAAATGTAGGTGAAATATTGAGCGTTAAAATGTGGCAGAGCATGAAGTCAGCACTTGAAGAAATCAACATAATATCATGCATTATTAAGGATATTTAATATTTCTCTTTTCCAAGGCTACATTCACACTGCCACTTGTGTTTTTGTGCTCCATATGCAGAGAAAAATCTGTCAGGCTAGATGCTGTTTTTATGCTTTTAGATGTGTTAAATGGCACGCGTTTATGTACGTTTACATGCATATGCGGTTAGATGCATTTGCTACCAAAGCTTAGCATTAAATCGCATTTGCATTCGTTTACATGCATTTTGGTGTGTTTAGAAGTTAAATTTGATACCTGGACGCACCTGACTTTTATTTTTTCTAAACACAGTTAAACTGACTTTAAATATGAGCATCTAAACAGAGAATGTGTGAATAGATCCATTGGAAATCATTAGATGCGGATATACATTGCTCAGCATAAATGAGTACACCCCTTTGAACAGTAAGATTTTAATCATCTCAGTGAACACAAGAACAATTTCCAAAATTTTGACAAAACCGAGTTTTATAGAACATTTGTTTAGCTCATTACATGAATTAAGGTTAATAATATAACTTAGATTACAGAATCTTCAGTTTTACTCAAATTAGGTGAATCAAAAATGAATACACCCCACAACAAAAACTACTACACCTAGTATATTGTGTGACCTCTATGATTTGCAAGGACAGCACCAAGTCTTCTAGGCATTGAATGAACAAGTTGGATGCATACTGCAACATCTATCTTTTTCCATTCTTCATGAATGACCTCTTTTAGAGCCTGGATGCTAGATGGAGAGTGATGTCCAACTTGTCTCTTCAGAATACCCCATAGGTGTTCGATTGGGTTCAGATCAGGAGACATACTTGGCCACTGAATCACTTTCACCCTATTTTTCTCCAGAAAAGCAACAGTGGCCTTAGATGTGTTTTGGATCATTGTCATGTTGGAAAAGTGACAACGACCAAGGACACCGAGTGATGGCAGCATCTTCTCTTTCAATATAGAGCAGTACATCTGTGAATTCATGATACCATCAATGAAATGCAGCTCCCCGACGCCAGCAGCACTCATGCAGCCCCACAGAAGAAAACTGCCACCACCATGTTTCACTGTAGACACCATGCATTTTTCTTTGTACTCCTCACCTTTGCAATGCCATACAGGTTTGAAGGCATCAGTTCCAAAAACATTGATCTCTCATCACTCCAGAGTACAGAGTCCCAGTAGTCTTCTTTTTCAGCATGGGTTTTAGGAGAGGCTTCCTTCATGGACGACACCCATGCATGCCATTCCTCTTCAGTGTACGCTGTATTGTGTCACGGGAAACAATCACCCCAGTTTGACTTTCTACTTCTTTAGCTAACTGCAGTGAACTTGCATGGTGATTTTCTCAGGCCTTGTGACATTTCTCTTCCATGTGGTGCCATTGCTGGCAGCATGAAATGTGAATTGGTTAAGTAACGCCCTTTTATAATGGACACGACACCTGTTTAATGAATAATTATACTCACCTGTAGTTACATTCTTGTTAATTAGGATTTTGTTGTCTAAAATGTAGCTTTGCTCCTATGACTTTCCCACTAAATTTGGGCAGGGCCAACAGGCCGGTCACATCCGGGAGGCGGTTAAAGAATGCATTTTTAACTCCTGAGTTTAGTGCCACAAGTACCTCAACTATTACCACAAATGCAGTTTATTTGTGTATCACTCAGCTGTAGATCCTCAAATCATCTCTGAATTCATGCTGGCTACTTTTGTTCCCCATGGTTCCTGTGTGTTATAAAGTAGCCACCGATCCAAGCTCACTTTAAAATGTAATGCCTGAGTTTTGTGTTACTTTAAGCATTTATGCATGTCTACTGCAAAGGGTAGTACATAGTGCATTTCCTAGCATGAAACATAGGGGAACTTAGTAATGGCAGAGTCCTATTTCTGTGTGACAAGGTTTACTTCAATGACGACATCAAGTGGTGCTCAAACTCACTTTAGAGCTGTCCATAACCTTCCAACATTGATGTGTGGTGTCTAGTAGTATAATTTAGATTTGCAGTTAGCGGCTGGCTGTCACTGACACAGCTCCGCAGTGGCTGTGAGGGGAAATGACAGCCAGCACCCCTACATGCCATAGCGACCCAGGCGGCCCTGGCCGGGCCCCCCTGTGTCCGGGCCCCATAGTGTCCGCCTGGGTCGCTATGGCGATTGTTACGCCACTGTCAGTGGGTCAGTCAACACTAACAGGGTTATTCAGTAAAAGGTAAAGTGTTTGGAGAAGGCAGGAGAAGTGAACAATCTAGGACAACATAGCTGATTTGGAACAATTCTCCAATTCAGCTCACTTTCCAGTTCAGCTGTGTTGTCCTAGATTGTTCACTTCTTCTGCCTTCTCCAAACTCTTCACCTTTTAGTTAATAACCCTGTAAGTGAATTTAAACATGATAGGGATAAACAAAAAAGGGCAGACTCGATGGTCTATGTGGTGCTTTTTGCCATCACTCTTTTATGTTCCTATAATAGGGTAGTTGTTTACATTAGCCATTTGCCTGACAATTATTAAAAAGGAAAAATACACAAAATATGTATTTATTACAATACATTTTCTCTTATGATATCTAGCACAGTTTCATCTTAAACAGTCATAAATATCTTGCATTATTACCCATAACATTGGTGCAGTTTTTCATTTACTGCTTCATCTGCTGTTAGGTACTTTTGCAGACTGGAATTATTAGATCATTAGGCTAGCATGCTCAACAGATATAGTATTGATCAGTTAGCAAATTCACCAGACAAATATAGTATTGATCAGTTAATAAATTATTGCTCTAGTTCAGTTTTGCTTTGTTTTTGCATCAATCCACAAACTTATTATTAGATTCAATTTGCTGTAACTAACTGGGTTATTACAAATGCTTAGTATTTTGTAATTAATATATATTATATTTTTAAACCAAATATCAAGAGTTCCATATACAAATAAGGAGTATTTGTATTGGGTATTGTTGGATCTGAGAGCAATTTGTGTGTCAGAATATTCCTGAACTACTGAGGCTCTCCGCTCTAATTGATGCCAAAGGTGTTCTATCGAGCAGGGCCGTCCCGGGGCTAGGGTGTCACCCGGAGCGGAGACCGGGTGACACCCCACCGTGACATCATCGTGCATTAATGACGCCTGTCGGCAGCCATCTTGAGGTTGGACGCCGGTAGAGAGAGGAGGGGGACGTTCACCCGGCAGTATGAGGTATGCCACCGGGTCCCCTCTATCCTGACACTGTGGGCTCTTGGTCCATGACCGAGTGCCCGACTTTTCATTGGGGGTGACAGCAAAATGACTGCTAGTCATTTTGCTGTCACCCCTCCAATGGTGGCACCTGGGTGCGGGCCGCACCCCCCTTGTGACAGGTTGAGGTTAGGACTCTGTGCAGGCCAGTCAAGTTCCTCCACCTCAAACTCGCTCATCCATGTCTTTATGGACCATGTTGGAACAGTGGAACAGGAAGGGGCCATCCCCAAACTGTTTCCACAAGGTTGGGAGTATGAAATTGTCCAAAATGTCTTGGTATGCTGATGCCCTAAGAGTTCCCTTCACTGGAACTAAGGGGCCAATCCACTTAGGGACTGTAATATACAGGGGTACAGGTAATATACAGGGGTACAGGTAATATTCAGGGGTACAGGTACTCCTAGAAGGAGATCCTAATAGGTTGGACTTGATGGACTAATGTCTTTATTCAACCTCAAATACTATGTAACTATGTAAAAAGCAACCCTGAAAAGCAACCCCACACCATAACCCCCCTCCACCAAACTTTATACTTGGCACAATGCAGTCAGGCAAGTACCGTTCTCCTGGCAACCACCAAACCCAGGCACATCCATCGGATTGCCAGACAGAGAAGTGTGATTCATCACTCCAGAGAATACGTCTCCACTTCTCTAGAGTCCAGTGGTGGCATGCTTTACACCACTGCATCCGACGCTTTGCATTGCACTTGGTGATGTAAGGCTTGGATGCAGTTGCTCGGTCATGGAAACCCATTCCATGAAGCTCTCTATGCACTGTTGTTGTGCCAATCTGAAGGCCACACAAAGTTTGGAGGTCTGTAGCTATTGACTCTGCAGACAGCTGGCGACTTCTGCGCACTGTGCGCTTCAGCTTGCGCTGACCCTGCTCTGGTATTTTACGTGGCCTACCACTTCGTGGCTGAGTTGCTGTTGTTCCCAGTTGCTTCCACTTTGTTATAATACCACTAACAGTTGTCAATGGAATATTTAGTAGCAAGGAAATTTCATGGATGGACTTATTGCACGGTACCACGCTTGAATTCACTGTGCTCTTGAGAGCGACCCATTCTTTCACAAATGTTTGTAGAAGCAGTCTGCATGCCTAGGTGCTTGATTTTATACATCTGTGGCCATGGAGGTGATTGAAACACCTTAATGATTGGAGGGGTGTCCCAATACTTTTGGCAATATAGTGTATCTTTGGGACTGGCTACATTTTTCACATACCATGCAATCCTCAGGTGATTTAGAGATCATCCGCAGTTAACCCCTTAAGGACAAATGCCTTTTTTTCATTTTTGTTTACATGTTATAATCCACATTTTAGGCCTGAAAATTACTTGAAGCCCCCAAACATTAAATATTTTCTGAAAGCCAAGACCCTATAGAATACTATGGTGGCAGTTGCAAATGTCGTTATGTTGCACGACATTAGCACAGCTTATTATCAACCCCAAAAATGTTGTGAAAAATGCACTTAAATTTTTTGTAAAATATAAAAGATGAGGTTGCAATGAGTAAATAGATACCCAACATGCCCAGGTTAAAAATAGTGTGCGTCCGTGACCCTAAAATAGTGTGCGTCAGTACCCTAAAAAGTCCATACACGACGTTTTAAAAGCCCCTACAGGTCATCAGTTTAGAGATACACTTAAAGATTGGCCCTAGAATTATTGCTCTCACTCTGGCGTAAGCAGCGATACTCAACATGTGTAGCACAGTCGTTGTTTTCGTGCGTAGGCGCACGCGACAAGCGTTTACGTGACTACGCGCATGCTCGTGGGGGACTTTAAAAATGTTTTCATTATTTTTACATTTAATTGATTATTATTTTTACAATTTTTTTTTACTTTAATTGCTATCACATAGGGGGGCTTACAAGCTATCACATAGGGGAGGGTCGGGTGGGGTGGGTATTGGACGGCCACTTTACCGCATCGTAAAAGCGATCTGGCAGCAGCTGAGTGGCCAGAATTGCTTCTACTGTAAAGCCGGCCGCTGGGTCTACAAAACTGAACAGAGTCCTGGCGGCTTTTGTTTAACCCCTTGAGGATTCATGACAGGATTATTCCGTCATGGGTCATGAAGGAATAATACATATAACATCATGGATCCATTTTGAAGCTCTCATTTTGAAGCTCTCTAGATCTCTAGGCAACACTTTTTTTTTAGTTTAGGGTGGTGTCTGAAAGTGTTCTTCTCTGTTAAGATTTTGTTGCTGTCTGTGCCCCCACTGGCTAGATTCCTCCTCAAACTGAGAGGAATACCACAACGTTAGAATTGTCTTCAAAACAAAGGCTAAGGTGAAATAATCTATTGTGGACACTTGTTCCAGGCACAACTGTCTATACCCCTCACTATGGGAGATTTCCTCCAACCTTATGTTGCTTCTCTGGAACAGGAACTAAAGGCAAATGTCCCCAATGGTACACAAACAGCAAAAAATAAATTGCCAGGGTTTTTTAACCCTTTCATACGCTAATTTTTTTAAAAAGTTTTCGCTATATGCTTTTAGTGTTCCTAATTTGTAAAGTATAGCTGACATTTAACTATCCTCCTAACACTTTAACTGCCTCTACCTAACCCTTAAAAGAAGTATTTGAAGAGTATGGGTTCCAAGAAAATGCACTATTCTGCTGTGCTGTCCCCTGCCTAAGCCTGGTTATAATACCCAATACAGAACACAGAGGCAAACATGGCTAGATGCGATAGCTGCAGCCTCTCCTGGGCCATGGTTTTGTGTAGACTTTGTAGGAACACTCATTACTGGTTGTATATAGATATGAATGAGTCCATTTTTTGAGCAACTCTGGTTTCAGAAGATGTCCCTATTCATTGATACGGATCAAAGCTGCTCATACACAACTAGTAGATATAGACTATTGCTTTAAAACAGCTATATAATCAATGATGTGGACCT
Organism: Nanorana parkeri; assembly: GCF_000935625.1. NCBI lineage: Eukaryota > Metazoa > Chordata > Amphibia > Anura > Dicroglossidae > Nanorana > Nanorana parkeri. Next base: position 574,410 of record NW_017306606.1, read on the forward strand.
GCGAAGGCTGCAGCTATCTCGTCAGGTGACTAGATAAAAGCACAAACTAGGTGTACATTACATAGTATAATTAGGCTCTGGAGGGTGCAAAGCTGTAGGATAGGACACTTGTTGGAAAATGCACATATTCTGCAATGATTTTTCTTTCCCACGAAAAACGTAATGCCTACCCCTTAACCCTAAGACCTGACCCCTCAAACGCGTCATTAACACTTTACCCCCCCCCCCCCCCCCCCCCCCCCCATACC
>NW_017306606.1:574918-610938 GCF_000935625.1 Nanorana parkeri
ACGTCGTAATCCCCCCTCCCCCCCCCCCCCCCCAACATTAACTTAAAATTTAAACCCTAATCCAAAACTTAGTCGAAAAGGTAATTTAATACTGTAACACTTTCTACTCTAACCTAACTCTTCAACTAATTCCTAACATATGATAGAATATACTGTATATAGAAGGTGGAGGATTAGTGAAATTCAGATTTGATAGCGAAGTCATAGGTTGAATGGAAGGACCTCTAAAATTATGTTCTGTGGAATATTGCATGTTCCTTGTACAAAAGGGAGAGATATAAGGAGCTTAGAAAGCTAAAGGCATGGCTTAAATCAGGGTAGACAGGGAGACAGGGTAAATAGAAATGTGGTGGAGCATGTCTTTAGGCATGAATTTATCTAAAAGTGAGTGAGTGTGGAAGATGAGTGTTGGCGGTGCTCCAGGTGAGGTTGTAATTTAGGTGGCCGGCAACTGCCCAGAGGACCCCACCAGAGCAGCAGTGACGCGACGCTCCTCTTCAGCTCAGCGCCGACGACGTCCTTCAGTGCCGGAGAGCAGCGGTGAGTCAGCCATGGTCCGGTGGGAGGAGCTCCAGGTGGGGTCCTAATCTAGCTGGCCAGCACCTCTGGGCAGTCGCCGGCCAGCTAAATTAGGACCCCACCTGGAGCTCCTTCCACCGGACCAGCACTGACTCGTCGCTGCTCTCCCGCACAGCGCCGCACATGGTGAGCAGTGAGTGAGGGCAAGGGGGGTCCCTATTAATATGAATGGATTAAATGATCTATAGTACATAATAGTACATAACATGTAGTTGTGCTATGGATCATTTAACCCATTCATGTTAGCAGGGGAGAATTGTACATCTATTGCTGCAGTGTACTCTATATGTAATGTACATGTACTACATATAGAATACACTGCAACAATAGATTTACAATTATCCTCTGCTAATATGAACGGGTTAAATGATCCATAGTACATCTACATGTTATGTACATATTATGTACTACGGATCATTTAACCCATTCATGTTAGCAGTGCAGAATTGTAAATCTATTGATGCAGTGCATTCTACATGTACTGTACATGTAAAGTACACATTCCCAATTCACTGCAGCAATAGATTTACAATGTTCCCTGCTAACAGGAATAGGTTAATAGATCCATAGTACAACTACATGTTATGTACATATTATGTACTACGGATCATGATTTAACCTATTAGTGCATGATGACTTGGGATACAGGAAAGTTTACGCATAATGGGTTCCTGCACAAGCTCTGCACAAGCAGCAGCCTGTGGATGTTGCAATCCAGTATTTGAGATGGAATGAAAAAGATTGCAGCATTCTTAAGATAATTGTCGCTGGCGACGATACATGGGTGCACCACTATGACCCAGAGAGCAGAAGGAAGGAGGCACTCCGCAGTCACAAGTTAACCCCAGAAGATAAAGTTAAGCAAGTGGTGCACACCTGGCTTCAGCAGCAGCCAAAAAGCTTTTTCACTGCAGGAATACAGAAGCTCGTTGGTTGATCCAACAAGTGCATTATCTTGCATGGGGACTATTTGGAAAAGTGATATGTTCAAGTGCTCACAGTTACTTCTATGAATGCCCTTAAATGTATTTTGCCTTTACTTTTTTATTCTCCCTCATACATTGCCAAATTTGGTTGGGTACCCATGATGAGCATAAAAAAAAGGTTTACAAGATCCATTCTATGTATAGGAGATGGAAATTAATTTACCAGACGGTGTAGCTCAATTGACTTTCTAGGAGAGAAAAGTAAATTGTGTACATGAGTTTCCTTGTGTGAGGTAAGGGCAAGACATTTAAAAATGGACCAGGAAAACACAGGTCTGAGGGGTGATAGCTATTTTGTGCAACTTATCTTATAATGAACTAATATGATAAATATGATCCCAGAATCTAGTAACTAAAACAGGATCAAATTAGGTGAAAAATAAGTTTGCATTCAAAAGAATTTGGGGCAGCTAGCTTTGGCTGAGTGAGGGAACCAGGCTTGTCTGTGTGGAGTTACAGTATTTAGGCATAGTGAAGTATGGAACTCTTTTCCCAGTCACCATCCTCAACATTTTGTACATAGCTTACCCAAGCTTCAAGGTCTCTCCATATATAGCTTAGGATTAGGGGTATGCATGCATCTGTAAATATCACATCAACAGTTTAACTGTTGATGTGATGATAACAGTTTAACTGTGGGAAGAAGTGAATTCATTTTGCAGTAGTACCGATACAGTATACCCGAGTTAATGGAAAACATGCCTAAAATGAGTTTATGCTTTTAAAGCCCCATTGACAATCATTTGGTCCAAAAACCATAGTTGCATGTTTTAAAAATAGGTAACACCCAACAGTGGCGTAACCAGAGTTCTGGGCGCCCGGGGCAGAAATTTTTTTTCGCCCCCCCATTATATAAACAACCACTGGAACTGTACCCTGCACCTCCCCCCCCACACACACATGTTTTTATTTTAATTTTTCAAATTTTAATATTTTATTTTTTTAGAAACTTTTTCATTTTTTTAAATTAATTTTTATTTATTAATTAATTTTTTATTAAATATTTTTATTTTTTACTTTACTTTTAGGGGCTTCGGGGAAATATTGGGGGTCTAAACAGACCCCTGATATTTCCCTTTAAAAATAGAAAAAGAGATTGAGGACACAGAGTCCTCAATCTCTTTTTCTGTGTCCCCTGTTATCAATGAACAGGAATCCTTTATGAGTGTTCCTGTTCATTGATAACATGGTATGTTTACTATAACTACAATTATGAATGAACAGGAGGAGATGTAGATCACTCCCATTCATTCATAATTGAGGATACAGTATACATACCAGGTCCTCAATTATGTACAAACACTCAGCGATCACTGATCGCTGAGTGCTTGTACCCGTTCTCCTCTCTGACACACACTGTCATAGGAGGCTGCAAGAGGAGAGCCCAGCCTCCTGTGACAGCGCTGGCTGTCTCCGCCCCCACACCGCTCTGCTGCACTGTGATAGGCGGCCGAGCGGTGTGGGAGGAAAGACACCGGCCGCTCACAGCGCTCGTCCCACAGCGCTCGGCCGGCTGTCATTTTCTCTCTGATTCCTTTCATCCCTGCTGGGCACTGCTCTGTGTCCCAGCGGGGATGAAAGGAATCACGGCCGCGCCGACAAAACGGCAGGAAAATTTCACTTTCGGCATTTAGCCGAAAGTGCAATTTTCGGCCGGCGCTCCCCCTTCACTTTTCGCCCGGGGCCCGCGCCCCTGCTGCCTGCTGCCCCCCGGTTGTTACGCCACTGACACCCAACAGCTTATTTAGTTTGGGTAACTTCACATTCTCCCATGGTAGGGTATAATAGTCCCAACCAATTAAGTCAAGTCTAAAATGTTAAAAGCCTAAAAGTTCTTTTAACTGACATATTTAAGTTTGTAAAATGAGGAAAGATTTGTTGTGTTGATGAGCAGTAGGAGCACTGAGCATGAATAAAAGTTCATAGTTACAAAATCCTCATAGCTAGAAAATAAATAGCTAGATAAATCATTGCGTGGAAGGCAATACGGTGCATTTAATTTTAGTAGAATTTTCATAACATAGTTACATAGTATTTGAGGTTGAATAAAGACATTAGTCCATCAAGTCCAACCTATTAGGATCTCATTCTAGGAGTACCCGTACCCCTGTATATTACGGTCCCTTAAGAAATCGTCCAAAAGTTTCTTGAACATAAGAGATGCTCTATTTCATCCTTGCTGCTTGAAGAACAAAATCCTGGTTATGGTAGTTTAGTTGCTTCTTTTGCAAAATAGTCAGTGTATTCTATGTGATGCATGTTTGCATTTATAGTGGGAAAGAATCTTCTAAGCAGATGATATGGGACTTCTAGATTAGTGCATGTCTTGCCTCAGCAGTCAAATATCCTCCTTAACGCCACTCAGTAGTCTAGCTTCTATGATCGGAAACAATATCTTGTATTCATGTGCACAACCATATTGTTCCTTACCCTGGAATCTTTTGAGCCTAAAGGGATTCTTTGACCTATTTTTGGTGTTCCATATTATCCAGTATGGTTACAGTAATGCTGTAATCCTGCAAAGCAGGTGGAGTTGTTGCAAGTGAAGAGGGAGCTGAAAAATGAATCTAATACTTACTGAGCAAATTCTCTTCTGGGCACATCTCACCTCATTACAGGCCAGGCCACATACCCAGGGTGCCTGCAGTTTAGCAGTGTTGTAAAATTTGACACTTTAGGGATCTGACAGGTTAACTTTAAAGGAGAACTATGGGGTCCAAGCTTATCTCCAATTTTGTATTCCTTAGGCTAAAGGAGTAAATATTGTAATTCAGTCCTATTAGCCAAAATGCACCCTAAGGCTGTAAAAACCTCTTTAGGATGATTAGCAGGGCTAAGCACAGCAATGAGGAGAGATCCCGACAATACTGTCTGGATCCTCCCTACTGATCTCGTCAGTTTGACTGACGGCACTTCTGAAGAGCTGCTGCGCGTCCCTCTCCCTACCTCCTCGTCCCCGTCCTCTGTGCCTGCCTTTCAGGCATGCGCTGCTGTGGAGCCCTGTCTCTCCTATCTGCCTCCCCTTCTCCTTCCTCTGTCCCCGCCTTCTCCATGTGCTGTGCAGTGAAAACAAGAGCTTCTCTCTGGCTCATTAGCACTCCGGCCACCCACATAGCTGTGAACGCTTATAGAGAGCGGCCACAACAGATTTACATTTAGAAAAAAAAAGCTGATGGAGGGCTGCATTAACTGTTAACACCCCCTAACAGGAAATGAGCTGGAAGCAGGGCTGCAGATGGCCCGTTTTCTATGATTTAAGATGAGTTTTTCTCAGATGCGCTTCGTCTTTGGAAATAATGAATACTGCTAATAGACTAAAGGTAATGGGTATGTTTATTTGCCCTTAGGTCATAGTTCTCCTTTAAACACAATAAGGGAAGATCCTGTTGGTTTACAAATAATAAGTTGTTGTTTTTTCTTGGCTTATAATGAGAATTTACCCTAAAGCAAACCTTTTACATGTCATGGCCACTAGTAAACTTGCCAACTGGGCCTGATTTGCTTTGAGTTACTGATCTGGAACAGGTATGCAAATCCTTAAAGTCAGACATTCTTATTGCATGCTTGTTTCAGATAAGAAATGCATTGAAGCAAGAGGGACAGCAAGGAAACTAGTATTTACAAAATGAGAAGTAGCAATGGCAGCCTGCATGTCTCTCTCAAGAAAGAGTGTTTTTTTTAATGTTGATCTGTTTAACATTAATAGCCCATATTCACTTTTCTAGATTTATTCTGTCGCCATCAACACAATGCTTGTCATACTGGATGTAAATATAGTAAAATATAAGTAAAGATAAATTAATTTCTTTAAGAGATTTAGCTTCAAATGATGCATTAGCATCTGTTGTTAAATTTGTTCTAATTTACTACCCTGCTGAAAATACTACAGATGAAGCTTCATCATCTTGTACTGATCAGCTGAGGAAGCTTCGGCAGCAAAGACTTTGTTTCAGTACTATGGTTTGCAGATCTATAGTGTGTGTGTATATCATTTTACCTGTAATTAAATTATTTTCCTTTATTTTTTTCTGAGAACTGATTTTGTAGATTTATTTTAAAAAATCATCCAGTAAAATGTATGTCTTACCTTTCATCAGAATCTCCCTTGCTTGAGCCCATTCTGATCTTCCATCGGATGTCAATAGTCCAATTGGTGGAAGTCTCTCATCTTCATTTTCTGCCATCCTAACTATTTTCTTGAGCTGAGTAAACAAATCCCCTTCACTGAGACGGCGGAAGTTGATGACAACATCTAATACAAAGAACTGCAAAACAGATGATAATGCATCAGTTTGAAACAAGTTATGGCCGGTATGTAATGTTGCAAACTGCAATCACTTAGTAGCTGTGATACAACATATAGTTGTGCTCAAAAGTTTGCATACCCTTGGGGAATTGGTAATATTGGTAATACCATTTTTAAAGAAAAAATGAGTGAGCAGGCAAAACACATTTCTTTTGGGATTCACATTAAACTGTAGGTCATAACAGAATGGCACAATCATAAAACAAAACATGGCAACAAATAAATCAAAAAAAGAAATGACCCCTGTTCAAAAGTCTACATACAATTAGTTCTTAATACTGTGTATTGCCCCCTTTAGCATCAATGACAGTGTGCAGTCTTTTGTAATAGTTGTCTATGAGGCCCCGAATTCTTGCAGCTTGCATTCATCTTGGCAAAATGCCTCTCGGTCATGCAAAGTCTTTGGTTGACTTGCATGAACCGCACGTTTGAGATCTCCCCAGAGTGGCTTGATGATATTAAGGTCAGGAGATTGTGATGGCCACTCCAGTACCTTCACCTTTTTCTGCTGTAACCACTGGAAGGTCAACCATCTATTTTCACAAGATTCCCCATGCCTTTATAGCTGACAGCCCCTCAAAACATCAGTGAGCCACCACCATGCTTCACAGTGGGGATGATATTCTTGCAGCTATAGGCCTTGTTGACCCCTCTCCAAACTACAGTGTGCCAGAAGCTGTGAGGCGTGTCAAGGTGTTGTCAGGCATATTGTAAGCAGTAAAGGCTTCTTTCTGTCAACTCGACCACGCAGCTTATTTTTGTTCAAGTATTGTCGTATTGTGTTCGTTGAAACAACCGCACCATCTTTTTCCAGAGCAGCCTGTATTTCTCTTCAGCTTGCTTTGTATCCCAAACAATTCTTTTGGGAGTTGTGGCTGCAATCTTTCTTGGTCTAACCGACCTTGGCTTGGTATCAAGAGATGCCTGAATTTTCCACTTTTTAATAAGTGATTGAACAGTACTGGCTGGGATTTTCAAGGTTTTGGATATCCTTTTCCATCTTTATAAAGTTCCATTACCTTGTCACGCGGGTCTTTTGACAGTTCATTTCTGCTCTCCATGGGTCAGTATCTGGCCTGCTCAGTACATCTACGTGAGAGCTAACAAACTCATTGACTATTTATATACAGACACTAATTGCAATTTAACAAGCCACAGATTTGGGAAATTAACCTTTAATTGCCATTTTAACCTGTGTGTGTCACCTTGTATATCTGTAACAAGGCCAAACATTCCAGAGTATGTAAGCTTTTGATGAGGGCCATTTGGGCGATTTCTGTTATCATTATGATTTAAAAAGGAGCCTAACAACTATGTGATAATAAATGGCTTTATATGATCACTATCCCTAAATAAAAGTTTTTTTAGAATGATCAGTCATATTTTCAATATCAATGCCAAAATTTCACGATTTCTGCCAGGGTATGCAAACTTTTGAGCACAAGTATTTTATATAAATGTGAAAATGTCTCTGTTTTAGTAATTTTCTAGCAAATCATAATAAAGGTAATAACTATACTGTTAAAATACTGTATATGGCATGCTCCCTTGCTGTACATCCTGTTTTGGTGTTTAGTAACCATGTAAATCTATAACAAGAACTAACACAGATTGCCAGATTAACTCCACATACTATCAGATGGCAGTTGAAACAAGGAAAATGCTATGAGGATCAAGATGAGTAATATTTATATACCAATAAGATTCTATAAATAGTCAAGTCTGTTTATAAAGATATTGTTTACAAACAGTGCTTTAAGTACCTAATAGAGGTGAATTTCCATAAAAATGGTAACATCACAGAATATGGTAACATATTATAGTTAATAATATCAGTATAACTTCTTCTATAACTAGTTTGCTAATGTAGCAATTTTTTCGTTTTATGCTTGTTAATAATCTGCATTTTTGGCTAGACAGTTACTTAAAACCCTTAAAACATTATATATTTCTGAAAGCAGAGGCCCTGTAGAATAAAAGAATGGTAGTTGCAATTTTTTGGGTGATATTTGCACAACTGTTTCTGAAATCACTATTTTTAGTAAAAACTATACCAAAATGAATTTTAGTGCACTCAAACACAATATAATGTCCAATTATTTCATAACGGATAAAAGATTAGGTTGTGTCTAGTAAACTGGTACTGAAGCTTTAAGACTGCGTGTGCCCACGAAATGGCAAAAAATTGCAGTGCACAAAATGATTAATATGCCTATACAGCTCATCAGTTTAGAGTTAACCATATACCTATCAGTCATAACCTTATGACCACTCGTCTAATATTGAATAGGCTCCCCTTTTCTTCTTTTTCAAAACAGCCCAGACCCATTGAGGCATGGATTCCACTAGTCCCCTTTTCTAGCACATCCCATAAATGCTCGAATGAATTGAGATCTGGAGACCAGTCTGCTGCTACACAGCCCCATATGCAACAAACTGCAATTCAGACACCTTTCTATCAGAACCAACATTAACTTTTTCAACAATTTGAGTTACAGTAGCTCTTCTATTGGATCAGACTACACAGGGCAGCCTTAGCTTCCCATGTGCATCAGTGAGCCTTGGACCACTTTTGGTAGGTCCTGACCGCTGCAGACTGGGAAGAGCTGCAGTTTTGGAGTTGCTCTGACCCAGTCATTTAACTATCACAATTTGGTCCTTGTTGCTTAAATCCTTACGGTTGCCAATTTTTTCTGTTTCCAACACATAAACTTTAGGAACAAAATGTTCACTTGCTGCCCTTAATATTCCACCCACTTCCAGGTGCCATTGTGATGAGATAAACAATGTTATTCACTTTACCTCTCAGTGGTCATAATGTTATGGCTGATTGGTGTATATGAGGGACCTAGAATTATTTGTCTCACTGCAGCATGTGTGCCGATACCAAATATATGTGTGCACTTGTTGTTTACATAGACATAAATGCATGCATTTACATTTGAATGTGTTTGGGATGACACGGGTGTTGTTGTGGTCCCAGGCTCCCAGGAGGAGCAGGAGAGCCAAGGAACCACGGGGGGAGAGGGGGTCCAGCAGGGTTGGCTCCACAGCCACCCAGATGACTTTTACTACAGTGCTGGGAGCCTGCTTAACAAAAAAAAGAGACAAGCTCATGGCTCCTGCTGCTGCCTTCAGTTTTTTTTAAACCATTTTAAGGCTACTGGGATACTCCCAAAGTCCTGTAGTGGTGAAGGATTACCTTCACTATGTATATTTTGTGTCGAAACAAGGATAAGCATGGGTAAGCAGTATTAGTCCAGTAGTCTGGTCCCGTTTGGGAAGTAGCACTACAGCCCATGCAATCTAAGACTTATGTATCACCCCCAGTGCCAGCATTTCATCAATCTTCTTGCTGTCTGCCTGGACTTCTAGGGAGACCCTATATGCTGACTGCCTGGCAGGACTATGGCTCCCTGTGTCTGCATGGTGCACAGCTAGACCTGTTAGGCTGGGGCGCACAGTAAAGGTGTCCTTATGGAGATCCAGCACTTCAGACAGCTCAGACATCTATTTTACACAGACACACACAGCTCTCTTTTGTTTATAGAAGTAGAGGTGAAGGCAGAGCTCCAAGGTGGGAAAGTTGAGGCTTATTTTGGTGTTTTGTGAAAATCAGAGGGGATCCCAGAGCACACAGGGAAGGATTATGAAACACTAGACAATCACCTGAAGACACCTGATGGTGCATGCATTTAAAAATGGTGGTTATTTTACAAATGTTTTTAGTCCTTATAGTTTTTCTTTAAGATGTTGAATACTAACCTAGAACATTACTCAGGTTAACAATGGGGAACCCTGGGCATAAGGACAGTAGAGTCGTAGCTGCTTGGGTAGGTGGGGGGATTTGTTTGCACTCTTGACAAGTTTTATTAAAAACCCATAATGCAGTCTTAAATAACACATTCTTTCAGCATAGTGGTAAAGCATCCAATGGTCTGAATAACTTCATAATAATATACCTGGTTGTTACATGCAACAATTATATGCTCTGGTTCTGGCATAACACTGCTCTCTTGTGCCACTAATGTATCTTTGGTGCCACCTGGAAGACGGTAAGATGAGAAGAGCCCATAGTACTGCTTCATACACATAGGCTGACCGGATAGCTGACCACGAGCATAGTCTGTTGGCAAAGCATGCCTGCAGTAAGAGGAATAAAAAAACAAAAAACTGGTTACTCAAATGTAGTTGAGGTTACAAACATACTTTTACTGTCTTGTTGATCCTGCTCAAGCTCCTGAAGCAATTCTATGTCTTGTACATCTTGCTTCTCTATTCATTTGCTGCAGGTTATGTCACTCCTATAGTCAGCCTTTCTGTTTTAGTTGAGCCTTTTGACTTCTCTCCGATATCTGGCCTTTCTACATGCAACCTTGCTGTTCAGCTATGCCTGGTGTTATCAATCCTGTTTCCGTTACTCCTGCCTATGCCCACTCGTGTAACTTGTTTGCAGTTGTGTTTGTTCCTATTACTTGTGATACTGTTGCCTATCTATCATTTATTACTATTTGGCAATGCTGGAGGATCAGCCTGAGTTAAGGTTAAAGGTCAGGTTTTGTGTCTAAGTGAGAACTTTCATGTACCCGTGGTTACATCAAGAGGCCACTGTATTCTTTGCTTCTCTTTCTGTCTCCTGATTTTTTGATGTTCATATTTTCTATAGAAGGATAGCAAGAATTTTGAAAAAAACAACTCCCTGGGGAGGGGCTCTAAACAGGTGTCACACCACACCTGCTTTGCTAAAGTCAAGCTACAAACATACAAAAATTATAAGAAATGATAATAGTGAAAAACATGTTGAGACAATGATTCTTCAGCACTGCATTGTGTTAAAGGTTAATGGTTTTTATGAGATTTATTAGTAAAATGTTGTAATTTTATGTACATGTTTGTATGATAATATTTCCAACAAAGGGCAACTCTTTTCTGGTTAATTTCCTATAGAAATATAGCACATTTTGGAACGTGTAATAGCAAATATGACAAAATACTTTCTGCATGTGACCAATCATCCACCTTTTTAGGTCTTATCTGAGAAAGACCAAATTAGGGTACAACTTTAGGATTTGCAATATTTTCAATGATAAAATATATGGGGTTGGCACAAACATTTTCATAATGATGTCAGGTACTGGGATGCATATTGGCCTTTTCTTAATTTTAGGAAAGGCTTAAAAAGTAGCTATAAAAATAGTAATAACAATGTTTATTAATCTGTAAGTAGAAAAATACACTTTCCTATATGCTTGCAGGTCACATTGGAGCCATGCCATTGCCATGTGTCAAGTAACAATTTGTAAATCCAGAAATCTCTTCTGCTCACATCAGTGATATTTGCACTTTACATTTCAGAGATGCATATTTTCCCATGCTGTTTTTACATAAATTATAGTGGCCCTTCATCCATCACTTGTTCGTCTCCTCCAGAGAAACTGGCCATCTGTTACATAGGCACATCAGGGGTGCCACTACATCAGAGTACAACTTATTCGGTCAATCCACTGTAAAATTAGGGTTAATGTCTGCCCTCCTGTAATGTGTGCAGTACAAAAATATAATGTGATGAATATATTTACATTTTTGGGATGTTTTTTTTCTACATCAAAAGAAAAATCTTGGGTGCCTTGACAAGTTTCTTCATAGTACATTAAAATATGTATTAATTAGACTTAAAGACTTCCACACAGCATTTTAATTGCTGTGCTACACCACTGTCTCCAAATGTTCACACTTTGTGGTGGCTTAATATCGTTTCATAAAATAACACCTGATTTTTTTTTCTATACCCCATATAATAGTCCAAGGTTGTTAGTCTGTAAAATGCCTGTAAAATACCTGTTCTTCTGGTATTCCCCAAACCCTAGTGGTCATTCTCTGTAACCCATATACATGTGTAGCATATTGTAACTATTAATATTTAGACTCCATCTTTGCTACCAATGCCTGTTTGTTTTGCCAGCAAAGGAGTTATAACTTGGTTGATAAACAATGCCTGTTATATATGAAAGTCGATTTTAGTGACTACACTAAAATACTGATGTTGTATTTATGATTTACAATTAGAATCCAAGTTAAATGTATTTATTTGTGCATTCCATTCGAGGAAAAGCTAATATGTATATTAATTGTTTTTTTTAAAGATTATATTTGTATATTTGTTACAAGTAACACGTTAGCCTTCAAACAAATAAACAAATTAAAACCGAAATAAGCTGAGAGTTATTACCCTTTATTAATGTTATCTTTTAATTGCTGAAAAATATTTGATCTACAATATATTTGAGAAACCATAACTTACAGATCCAGTAAAGTTTTGTAATCAAGCACTCCGGAGATGAGATTTGCTGTAAACCTGCAATTAAAAGAGGGAGGAATATGTCTCAATACATCAAGATGACATCCACATTACACGATGCTGTCCTTTTTAGTTCTCAATTTTCATTTAAAAATGCTTTACAAATTGGTACGGAGAGTGATGATTAGGGCCAGATTTCTAACTAGACCACATAGGCCATGGCCTAGGGCATCAGCTAGGCACCCAGACCACTTTAAAATTATTCTGCTTAATGCTATTTTTGGAATCCTAGAGTCTTGTGTAAGTAAGACCGCTATCTCCTTACTTTTGCATACTGTGTTGCTGGGAAGTGGGACAAGGTGAGCATCCTGTGCAGGCAACAGTCATTTGAAACAATAAGCAGTGGACAAATAGAGCTCTAGCATACTTTTTAATATTGTGGCCACAAAGTGGTACACTGACCTTTTTACTGATGGGTGCCCAGAACACCCTGATTCTCAGGAAATTTATTGTCCTTAAAACTCCCCTGTGTACAGAGTATCAAATACAATAATGTGTACCTGTTTTTAGGGGTACATTTGTAATATCACTAACTGAACTTTGCAGGCAGCTCTTACTTTCAACCACAGATCTTTACTGCCATCAATAAAGAGCAGCATACAGCAGTAAGGTAGAGAGGTCGGGTGAGGTCCCGAATTCTGGAGTTTCACTGCCTGTGCCGATGGGGAAAAAAACGCACAACAGTAAATGAAAAGTACAGAGCCTACAGGTCTCTTCTCCTTTCATTGAAGTTAATGGTTGAGTATCAGCAAAGCTAAACGATGCACTAAGTGCGTACAAGCTTTGCCACCTTCACTCTTAATCACCTTACATACACACCTTCTTATTGATTGAGTGAGCTTTTTTAGCTTCTACATCACTGTACTATACCCTAGTAAAATGCCAGTCCTTTGACTCCTTTAATGATTTTGACCATACACTATTTAATTTTTTGCAAATAAAAAGTGACATAGACTGAATGATGTCTAGTGGATTGATTGTTAATGGGGCTTTGCTTTCTCTACGTTTGGGGTACTTAAAGCCCAGCATTTACTTGTTACTGTACATATGTTCTTTAAGCTAACTTTTTTGTTTGCAGCATGCTGCTGCATAGTTTGAAATGAAAAAAAAAAACTTAATGTAATAACAGTGTGCATATAAACCACCACACATTATATCACTCACATTTAATGCACTTCTCTTTCAAAGATTTTATTAGTTTTATATTACAAAACATCCATATACAAACATTGGCATCGATAGTCTACAAGGATAAACATGATCAATTCCTCCCTGCTGACCCTCCCCGCCATATCGTCACTATCAGAACAACCCAACCAAATCATCAAAACAGCACAGGATAAACAACAGCACAAGTCAAAACAACAACACGAATCGAAACAAAACAAAACCAAAAAAAATGTAATGACACTTAAATCATATCTATTACAGAAAAGTGATGGATGCGCATAGGCCATCCAGGGTTCCCAAATCCTGAAATTTTTTTGTTAGAGTCTAATAAAATGCTAGTCAATTTTTCATTAATAAAAAAGGAGTCCATTCTTTTTTTTACGTCTCTAAAAAGCACTTATGGTTTCTTCCAGGCCTGGGCAATGGTCTGTTTGGCCGCCAACATAACATAAATCACCAGTTTATGTTGTAAGTTGGTAAAGGAAGAGGATTTAAAATGTAATAGGGCTACCCATGGGTCTCTTTCCACATTGGCCAAGAAGAGGTCCCCAATCAGCTGAAATACTTTCGACCAAAACCTATCCAGTTTTGGGCAGGTCCACCAGGTATGAATAACATCTCCCCTGGAGGCACATCCTCGGAAACAAAGATCCGAGAGTGTCGAGTGGAGATGAGCCAACCTTGAGGGCACCAAATACCATCTGGTTAAAGATTTAAATACCATTTCTAAAGATATTACATTTATAGAACAAGTAGTTATTGATTGCCAGGTTTTTTGCCATTCCTTTCGTTGTCTAGTCATTCCAAGCTCTCTTTCACAATTCTGTACATGTTTATGGTTATCGGGCGTCGATAACCTATTTAATTGGGAGTAGAGTATTGAAATAAGTTTAGGAGTTGTAGGATGGTTTAGACAGATATTCTCAAAAACCGTTAATTCTGATATAAATGGAGCTTTAGGGAGCGTTGATGCAGCCCAATGTCTAAGTTGTAGATATCTGAAATATTCCGTATCTGGAGCTTGTAAATTATTTAAAAAATGGGACCAGGTACAAATTGTGCCGTTCTCCACCAAATGATGTAGGCATGTCACCTTTTGAGAGGTCCACCAAACAAAGGACTTTGTCTTTCCCATTCCCGGTAGAAAGAAAGGGTTACCTACAATAGGAAGTAATGGTATATGAGAGGATTGGAATTTACTATAACGTTTTGTATTATCCCATATTTTAATCATATGTTTCAAGATGGGGCTCATTGTTTTTGGACGTAGCCTAGCCGGCAGCCAAGGAATGGCCCTTAATGAAACAGGTGAACAGATGTATTCTTCTAAGTCTACCCAGAGTGGTCGGTATAAGGTCGTATAGAAGTTTATTAACAGAACTATTTGTGCTGCTTGATAATATTTATAGAAATTTGGGAGGCCTAGCTGTTCCCTGTGCATATACATTGTAGTTTTGGGAACCCTGGGGCGCTTATTGTTCCATACAAAGGAAGAAACTCTGTTCTGAAATGAGTGAATGATATACTTTGGAATACAACTGGTATAGTTCGAAACAGATAAAGTACTTTTGCTAATATTGACATTTTAATTGCATTAATTCTACCTATCCATGAGTGTTTATGTCTCGTCCAGGTTAGCAATAATTCCTGCATTTGTCTAAACAGGGATATATAATTGACTTTATAATTTTTTTTCGGAATGTTAATTCCAAGATATAATAAATGCGAGGACCTCCATTCAAAAGGAAAATTTTGTTGTAATGTAGTAACTTCAATGTGTGACAGTGAGATATTGAGGGCAGTTGACTTAGTCTCATTAACCTTTAAGTTGGAAATTTTTGCAAAAAAGTTTAAGTCATGAAACAGATTAGGAAGTGAAATGTGAGGGTTAGTCAGTGTGAGCATCAGATCATCTGCAAACATGTGGAGTTTATACTCTATGTGTCCCTTCTCTACACCTCGCACGTCCATATTAGTATGTATAAGACAGGCCAGTGGCTCTATTGCGAGAACAAACAAAAGTGGGGAGAGGGGACATCCTTGGCGGGTACCTCCTAGTATAGAAAATGGGTGCGAGTTATAGTGAAGGTAACGTACTGAAGCAGAAGAACCTCGATATAAGGTCTGTAACCAGACTAAAAAACTATCAGAAAATCCCCATTTCTTTAGAATATAAAATAAATAATCCCAGGAGACAAGATCGAATGCTTTTTGAAGGTCTAGAGATAATAGCATACCTGAAATTTTCGCATCATGCATATGATGGATAAGATGTGCAATTTTACGTGTATTATCTGATGCTTGCCTAGTAGGGAACAAAACCTACTTGGTCTCGGTGAATGAGAGCTGGCAAAAGTTTTGAAAATAGCTTTATATCTATGTTCAATAAGGAGATTGGTCTATAGTTATGAGGGTCCGTATTATCTTTGCCCGGTTTAGGAATCATCACTATGTGAGCCAACAGGGAGGAGGGGTGAAAAGCATGACCCCCTTTCAGGTGGTTAAACAGTGCTACTAGGTGAGGTGCCAGATTATTTGAAAACTTTTTATAATATAATGCTGGGAATCCATCTGGACCTGGTGTCTTATGTATCTTTAACGTTTTAATGGCTTGTTTTACTTCCAATATGGAAACATCTGCATCCATAATAGTTGTCATGTGTTCAGTGAAAGGAGTTAGCGACACTCTCGACATTAACTGATCAGCTAAATGAGGTTGGAACCCAGAAGTTTTACCATATATCTTAGAAAGGAGAGAAGTAAATCTAACAAACAATTGTTGCGGGATTAGCTGTAGTCGAGCCATCTGGGAGACGTAGTCTAATCTGGTATGGCGTTTTTGGTTTTGATTTCAGCATGTTCACCATCATTGGCCCAGGTTTATTAGCGCATGCATAAAACATGCATTTTGACCAATGAATATGCTTTTCTACTTCGTTATTTAATATCAGGTTCATTTCTGTTTTAACAGAATCAATTTTTCTTCGAGTGGCCGTTGTGGGATTGTTTCTCCAGTCGGATCCTAATCCTTCTAGGCAGTAAGTAAGGACTAAAAATGTTTTACTTCTCTCCTTTTTTCGTCTAGATGCCAAACTTATAAGTTCTCCCCGCAGAACTGTCTTATATGCTTCCCATAGAGGGATCGGAGATGAAACCGATCCCTCATTTTCCCTAAAAAAGGAGGAGATAAATGTTTGTATTTGCTCTACTAAAACTGAGAATGTAAGAAGAGAGTCGTTCATTCTCCAATTAAAATGTGGGGGTACAGGGGAAAAGGATATGTATTTTATCAATAAAGGAGAGTGGTCTGACCACGAAGTCGAAAGAATACGAGCCTTGAGAACTGAAGAAAGAAAACTTGGGTGTGTAAAAAAGTGATCTATTCGAGAAGAACATTTGTGAGGACAAGAATAGTGGGTATATTCACGAGTTGTGGGGGATTTTTTCCCTCCATATATCTATCAAATTGTATTCAGTTAACATTGTACAAAAAAGTGCAGAGTGGTTATAAGAAGTGGAAAGTGTAACTCGAGATTCCAACCTGTCCAGTCTAACATCTAAAACCAGGTTGGAGTCTCCCATCATCCATAAAGTGCCTTGCATGTGTTTATCAACTACTCCCAACAAATGGGGAAAACAACGCGTTTGTCTAGTGTTCGGGGCATGATATGTGACAAGTGTTACTATAGTGTCAAAAATATTACCTATTAGGATTATATATCTTCCTGCTGGGTCTACTATCTCTTCTGAACAAAAAAAAAGCTGTGTTTTTTGTAAATGCTATTAACACCCCTCTCTTTTTTTTCTATGAAATTAGACTGAAAAACTTGGGGGTAACTTTTTAATTAAAAGAATTTGAAAGCCTTGTTTCCTGTGAACATATTACATTTGCTTGGTGTGATGAAAAATAATTAAATGCCGCTCTTCGCTTCTGTGGAGAGTTTAGTCCCTGCACATTATACAAAATTCGGTGGATGCCATTTTACACAAATTTATGCTGTACAGCATAAACCCTGCCAAGCAGGAATAGGAAATATATGTAATTATTTCACTTTTAAAGGGGGGCACCTTGTCCACCCAGGCATGGCGAACTCCAAAACACACACACACACAAAAAAAGAAGAGGGTGTAGCACATATGTTTTATACAATTATAGGTTCTCTGTGTTGCTCTTCAGCTAAGATAAGATCTTATCATAACTAATGCCTTTATCAATATTTTTAAAGTTAATCTCCAGGAGTATCTTGTGTTTTCTGGGAGGAACGTAGACCCTTCAGCCGCCCATGGCGATTCCTAGTATATTTCTCCCAAACAGGGGCTAGTCGTTTCCCTCCCGAGGATTGTGAAGATGTAGATATCAATTCATCATTTGGAGACATTAATTGTAAACGTTCAAGTAGGGGCCCCGCCTCTTGAGGTGAAGAAAAGGAGTATGTCCGATTATTATAATTAAAGAGGGTTTTAAGTGGATACCCCCACTTATATTTAATACCATGCTGTTGTAATACTGTTAAAAAAGGTTTCAAAGCTCTGCGACGTTGCAAGGTTTTGGGTGCGAGGTCTGCGTAGATGTGGTAATTAAAGTCCTGACATTTAAGAGACCGGTTATCCCAGGCTGCTTGTACAATGGCTTCTTTTGTTTTGTGAAACGGTGGTTTCAAAATTACGTCTCTTGGGGTTCCGTCGGCCCGTTTGGGCCCCATTGTTCTATGTACTCAATCTATTTCTAATTTATCTGCCGGGTATCCTGGGAGCAAATCTGAAAGTATAATGGAGATTACCGTTTCAAGGTTTTCTACCCGTTCTGGGATACCCTGGATCCGTAAATTACCCCGCCGGTTTCTGTTTTCCAAGTCCCCCATTTTTAACACAGCCTGAAAAAGATCCTCTTTAACTATATCAATGTCATGCTCATGTGCCTCTATCACAGTGACAACATCATTCATTTTAGTCTCAATATCGTGTATCCTAAATCCCAGTTGCTTAATGTCCCTGGAGAGTTGAGAGGCCAATTTATCTGTAGCAATCTGTAATTCTTTTTGTATCAGGATTTTACATTTCTCCAACAACTCTGTATCTCTACATGTTACCTCTGGTTGTTCAGTTGGTAGTTAAAGGGGAGAGCTCCCTCCCTGTGTAGACTCCACTGCGTCCGTCAGATCAGAGGAAGAGGCTCGAGAGCCCTGTGTTGAAGGAGCCAGAGACAGCCTCGATGTGGCCTCGATGCGGCCGTGTTCTTTGCGAAGGATTTCTCGGCTGTGTTTTTTTTTTCATTTTACTTCCCCGCGGTGGTTGCGTCTCCAATGTACGACCCATTCTGCATGTCTGCTGATGGATATCCTCCAACTAACCAAGGTAGGCAGGATGAGTAGTGAAATCGCTCCCGACAGTCATTTAAACAGTGCTAGCGTTTGGACAACAGCTCCTATGCCTGGGTGTAACAGAGCTAGCTCAGCAAGCACTCATCTTGCTCAGCGGCTCGTTAGCACCGCCCTCCATCAGCTGCTCCCCTAGACCTGGAACATTTAATGCACTTCTTTATCTACATAGAAAAAATAAAAGTTAGGCATACACCAGTTAAGCATATTTTCCCTGATTAAAACTGTCTTGCTGCTGGCTAATTTTACACTGTTGTATCCTCTGCAGTTTTTTAATTCTTCTAGTAAAGCCTAGCCTGCGCTCTTTGTCTCTAGTAAATTTGGGCCTATCCTTGCACAACAAAATTGTACTGCTACTGGCCAAATTTACACCTGTGTCATCTGCGGTCTGTTAGGCCCCGGTTCGGCCGCACAGGTCTGCAAACATGAATGATCTATAAATTGCTAAGGGGACCGCTCATGCGACCGCATGGGTCAGTGTGATCCGAACCGCCCCCCGCCCGAACATCACTCTTCACTATTTTTGCCGCGCTCATAAGTGCGGTTTGCATACAGGTTTCAATGGAACTGTGCTGATCAGCGCGGTTTTGGGCGTTTTTAATTGCGTTTCAATGCTGAAACACAATTAAAAACTCCCCAAACCTCCTTTGCAAGATCAATGTTGTAGCTGTGCAGATCCACAACTGCCCTGGTGTGAATGGGCTCTTAAATCTTGTAGTAAAATACCTACCTGTACTAATATTAAATTTTGGCCAATTCTCCCTCAAGAAAAATTTGCTGCTGCTGGCCAATTTTACACAGCTGTATTATCTGTGTTTCTTAATTCTTTGGGCTCATGCACACAAAACACAAAAACTGGTATTTGCATGCATTCTGGCATTCCTATTTGGGAACATGTGCACAGGTAAACACTGATATTGGGCACCGCAAATACAGGTGTATTTTATGCTGTATGCTCATACGTGTGTATTTGTGTCCCTATGCATGAGCCCTCAGTGTAAGCATGATCGAAATTGGCCAGTGGCAGGTTAGTTTTGCATCAGGGAAAACACGATCAGCTAGAGTGAGCTACTGGCCAGTTTCTAGCTGCAGATCAAAGCTGGCTTATTACCATTTGATGAAAAAATATGTGTCACTGTTAAAGCCTTATTTTATGCTGAAATCAGGGCCGGACTGTGGGCTGGGCCGAACACAATCAACCTGATTGTGTTTGGGCTGGTCCGCTATGCCCGATCGCTATGCCCGATGTGCAGAGCAGTGTCTACTGTGTGGTAGCGAGCAGAGCCGGCAGGGTTAGTTTTAATTTTTTTATTGTTTTTTTTCCCCTTTTATTAGCACTTTTTAAAAAAAATTATTTTTATTTATCTTGTCGTTTACTTTTTTATTTTTTTATAATTTTTTATCTTATTATTGTTTATTTTTTTATAATTATTTTCTCATTTATTTCTTAGTATTTTTTACTTTTTTAATCACCTTTTAATTTTTTTTATTTAGCTGGCCGAATGGATTGTGAAGAAATGATTGGTAAGGTCTGGGGGAGAGGAGGGGGGTACGAACTGGGGTTGTGTGTGTGTATGTGTATATATATATATATATGTATATGGGTTGTATTTTTTTACGTGTGGTGGTGGTGGTGGGGGGGAGTAGAAGTGTATTAGGCTGCATTCACACCTTTATTTTAGGTGCAATTAGGGATTTCTGCGTCATGAACTTGCGTTTTCCTGCAACAGAAAGCCCTAAATTGGCATTTACAAATGGCAGCTGTCACCTAAGTTAATGATCAGGTGACATGTAAACAACAGTTGCATGTAAATGCCTGCACACCGCATGTAAAGATGTTTACATTCCGCTAGGAATCAATCACTCTCCCTGGACGCAATGATTGTGCATCCAGGGAGAATGTTTTCTAACCGCATGTAATCATATGATATTCAATTACATGCGGTGTGCAGGCGTTTATATGGAGCTGCTATCACCTGATCATTAACTTGAATAGGTGACAGCTGTCACTTGTAAACGCCAGATTAGGGATTTTTGCTGCAGTAAAATGCAAGTTTCTGATGCAGGAATCCCTAATCGCACCTAAACCTACAGATAGGGCCTTATTGTGTGTATATTAGTGCCTGTAGTACTTAAACTGGATATAGTTACACTTTATTTTAAAGTATGAAATGTGGCAAGCCGTCCCCATGAGAGAAAAAAATTTGTTGAGTTCCCCCGAGACGGAAGAGGCGGAGACACGGAAGAGGCAGAGACACTGACGGGCGCCGAGGATGAGGAGGCCGTCCAGTCGGGTTCCGAGGACAAGGAGGACGTGTTCCAAAGAGGTCAGGCCGTGCAAGGTAAGAGGATTGTGCTGGTAGAGCCTAACATAGATTCTGCACAAGTGCACCAAAGAGTCTCAGGTGTGCTGTGCAATACCTTTTGGTGGGCTCTGCAGGATAATGAATCAGATTGGGGTGCTGCTGTTATATGTAAGCCAAGCTATATACTGAGACGCCGCTGCTGAAGCGGATCCCAACAATTATGTCTGGATCCGCCCAGCTGCATGAATGACAGCTGGCTCTGCCTATCTAGAGGCAGAGCCAGCTGTACCCGCCCCCTCCCCCGTCCGTTCCGCCAGTCAGCACTGCCGGATCGGAGCGGGAGGGGGTTATCCAGGCCCCTACCCTGTCACGGCAGAGAGCCGTGACAGGATCAAGAGGTGAGCGAACGCCGGTATGTGTTCGCTCACCTCCCGATCTACTGAGCCGACCTGTGACAGTCTCATTGTCACTGGTCGGCTAGAACTGACCTAACTCTATGTAGATAAGTTTACCTGTCCCTTAACCCATCACCTGGTACACACCCCGGAACTCTTTTCTTTACATGTGTAGGGGCCGTCCGAGGGGCTAATCCACCTCTGGTCCCAACATGTTGGTATGCACTGTCAGGTGGTCTCTGTCCCTACTCTCACTGACCTAAGGTGTTATAACATTATATTTGGGGGGTCAAGGATGGTAACGGGGAATATGGTGTCCTCTTCTACCTGTATCATGGTTGGGGTCAGAGTACTCTCATCCATCGCTTTGGTCATTAACTTCTTGGCATCGGGGATCACACAGCAGACTACTAGGCTGACAGAGATCAGAACAATGAGAATCACCACACCTACTTGTGATAATGCTTTCTGCCAACCTGTCATCCATTTAAAATATTGGTCCCATGGGTCTGTGATACCTGAATTCTTAGTAAATTGGGGACTACATGCTTCTACCGGGTAAGTAAACATCAAAGTTTATCAAATTTCCATGCTTACATATAGCGATTTCATTAAACGCATATCAACGCAAGACAGTAGATGATTGATTATATTCACCACATAAATGGAGTGGAAGGGCAAATCAGGCACGGGGGTTGCGTCAGGAGGACAAAGTGCAGTGTGCAGCACCCAAGCGATAAGGACCCAGGGATCGATCACAGCTGACTAATTGGAAGATATGCAGCTGAAGCTACCCAAAAAGAATACAAACACATATTCCAGAATCACTAATGCAAATATATAATTGATCTTATTTAAACACAAAAAATTATATGTGTATTGAAAAAGTATAATATATTGAGTTGTGTAGATATGATTATAGTAAGATATAGCCAATAAAAAACATTTGAGTATTGTTCATCCAGTCTGCATGGTGTTATTTATAGAAATTTGTCTTTCAAATGATTATCCTCTGGATAGTCATATGTATATGCATATGCCAAAATAGGGAATATATGTATATGTAATAAAGTGGCATGACTATATGGTTCCCTTATCAAGTACATAGGCTATGATGTGAATCAATATATGCCCAAAATCAAAGGTAGATTTATTGGCTCGCATGTGCAAAAATCTAATAGCGTGAAAATAAATTGAAAGTGTAGAGCTGAGGTATACAGTGTATATAAATCTCGGCTTTTGGAGTTGTGAGAAATATGTGCTCAACAAACAACCACTTATATAATATATTGTGCTGTGGATATGTGGTATGTGTATTTTGGCCATTATATAGTCCTCCTTCGCCCCCCACACACCCACAATGCAAACCATAGGGAGGAGGGGGCGGAGCCCCGGTGCGCGGCGTGGTGCGTAGTGGGAGGGCCATATACAAATCTGCACTCAACGTCACACTGCGGACGTGTACTGTGCAGATACTGGGCGATAAGAAAGAAAGTGCCCCCCGAGATATCTTCCGGGCCAAATCCCATTGAGCACCCACAACTCCCGCACACTGAAGAGCCCAGACAGATCGGCAGATTCAAAAAATGTTCTTCCAGATCGACTCCATGTTGCCTGTATAAGCCATAAATTTAAAACAGAAATAAAGATATAAAGTGACAATGGTCATTCCACTTATTATAAAGAGTCTACCCTAAAACTGCATGTAATCCCCCAATTCATAAGACATTACATTGTGATATTATACCATGTATGTTAGACATTACTTTGTAATAATATACCATCATGATTGTCATATATCAATGCACATCATTACGCTATCTTTATAGCCACATATCGTTGTGTCATATGGACATTATGATAGTCATATATCTTATATCATATATCAATTCACATTATTATGCTGTCTTTATAATTACATATCGTTACGTCATATAGACATTGATGTTATCCTTTTATATCATTACATCCCGTAATTCAAATTGGATATAGCAAAAATATGCACGATGGTGGGTGGCTATTTGATGCCACAATGTACATGATTATGGCTCCTAATATTTGATACAATAGTGTACATGATTATAGCTCTTAATATTTTCATGGTACAGTAAGTACATGATTATAATTCACACTGTCCCCAGTGTATAGACAGAGGAGACAAACAGAATGATACATGTTTCATTGCTCTGTATCCATTTACACAGATGCATATGTTAAATGAATTAGATCCACATGTTAATTACATTTAGGTATTCAAAATGTATATTTAAAAAGAATTCTTGTATAGTAATTTGGTGCAGCATAACAGTGCTATCTAGCGCAAAGATCATTTTCATAATGCACATCGGATACAATATCATTTACATATCTCAGTAATATAATTATAGTTTCCATTAGTTAGTTAAGCTACAAAGGACAGAGAGCTGTGGGAGGTAAACAGACATGATTGTGTCAATATGGCGCTGTTTCCATATGCAATGAAGGTGCCTATGGGCATCCAAACATATAGGGCAGGGCCTATCGCTATAAAAAGGGTTTATAGCTCAAGATCTCATTTAGACCTGGGTATTTGGTGGCATTCAAATGGTAAATTTGTTTCATGTTGTAATAGGATTTTGTTGCGGTTGCCTCCACGAATGTTATCTGGTGTATGTTCCAAGATACAAAAAGAAATCATGTCCAAATTGAATCCATGATTTAGGCCTACATGCCGAGAAACAGAGGCGGTGAGTTTCCCATTTCTGATAAGATAAATATGGTCATTAATCCTCTTTTTGAGGGGTCTGATCGTTTTGCCTATATAAAAGGCACCACACCTACAACACATAAGGTACACCACACCTGCCGTCTCGCAGGTATAGTGGTCCTTCAGAGTCCAAACATTTCCATTTGGTAGCATAATGGATTTTCCAGTATGCAGCCATGGGCATTGAGAACATTTCCCGCACCTATAGAGGCCCTTATTTCTTTGCATCAAGGTTGTACTTTTATTTTCCTCAAAGTGACTTTGAGTTAAGGTGTCCCTCAAAGATTTGGATCTTCGAAAGACCAACTCTGGTTGCCCTCGAATATACTTTCCTATTATTCGGTCTGATGTCAGAATTGGCCAGTGTTCGGCAAGTATTTTCCAAATTTGCGCATGTTGTCGATTGTAAGTCACAATCAATTTGGTGGTAATTGAGGTGTTTCCAGAGTCTCCTTTCTTTTTATATAGTAAGTCACTTCTGTTTTGGTTATTTGCCCTTTGGAAGGCTTTCTTTAAACAAGATTTGCTGTACCCTCTCAGCATTAAACGCTCCTTAAGTAGATTTGCTTCATGTACAAAATCAGAATGTTGGGTACAATTCCTTTTCAGTCAAAGGTACTGTTCATAAGGGATGCTTTTGATTAGAGGTGCCGGGTGCGCAATTGTAGAGTGCAATATCGTATTGCCGCCATGGGTTTCCTGTACAAAGTAGTCGCAATATTTAAATCGTCTGTGATATAGATTTCTGTATCCAGGAAGGAAATTCTTTTATAATGGTAATTTTATGGTGAATTTTAAATTGTACAGATTATCGGAGAGCAGTGCCATAAATTCTAGCAGTTTCTGATGTGATCCAGTCCACCAGAATAAGAACATCGTCAATGTATTTTAGCCACATTAGGAGGTGGCCAAGGCTTTACATATATTTGTCATCCGACATTAAAGACCACTCCTACCCCCCCAAGTACAGGTTGGCGTATGATGGAGCACAGCGTGTCCCTATCGCCACCCCCTGCACCTGGAGGTAGCGGGAGCCGTCAAATATGAAAACATTGGTTGTAAGTATGTGTTCCAAAAGACTCATTACAAATTCCACGTATTCCCATTGGGATTTGGGTCTTTCTAGTGAGAATTTTTTGATAGTTTTTAACCCCAATACATGTGGTATTGAGCTATACAAGGCTTCAACATCTATAGCTACTAATAATGTGTCTTTTGGGACACTCACATCATCTATAAGTTGTAATAGGTGAATTGTATCCTATATGAAGGTAAAGTTGAAACATGTGGTCTTAAGACGTAATCTATGAGCTTACTGGCGTGCTCATTCTGACATGAGATACCTGAAATAATTGGACGTCCTGGTGGATCATAGGTGTTTTTTATGCGTCTTGGGTAACGCATAAAACATAGGTGTACGTGGATGTTTGATGTCCAAAAAATCAAAGGTGTCTTTAGATATTAATGACTTGGATAAAGCATTATTGATGAGAGATTTAAATTGTTTACTAAATATGTGAATTTGTTCTTGATCAATAATGTTATACCAATGTTTATTATTGAGTATTCGTAGACACATTTCCCTATACTTGTCACTGTCCATTATTACCACATTTCCCCCTTTATCAGATGGTTTAATAATAATATTATGGTTATCCTGCAAGCTTTTTATGGCTTTTTGTTGGGGTCTTGTTAAATTCTGTTTTTTAGAGGTGTGATGTAGAGTGGTTCTAATGTCTTTAGTGACATTTTGTACAAATGCCCATATATTAGCATTCAATTGAAAAGATGGAATTTTTTCTGATTTGGATTTGTACACTAAAGGTGGTTGGAAATACTCTAGTTCACTTGTATTGGTGACAGGGATATCCATTTGTTCATCACTGATAGTTTCATGTAGGAGGTCAAAGTCCACCTCCTCATTTTCATCTAGTAGGGATATAAGATCTTTTAATACTCTAAAATCTGCTATGTTGTATGCCTTCCAATGCTGTGGATTAGAGAGAAAATCCTGCTGTTTACATGAGTCCCTTATCAAATATGACTTTGTAAATTAATTTTCGTGCGAACAAATGGATATCCCTAACCACTTCAAATTTGTCATAGTTTTTTTGTGGACAGAAGCTTAAACCTAACTGGAGAATTGATATTTCCTCTTTTGTAAGAGGGTGAGATGATAAGTTAATTACTTGGAGGTTACCTTGTCCTCCTGAAGTTTCACTAAAAAAGGTTCTATATTACCAGATGCATTAGGTGCGGGAAATGCATCTATCGGGGCAAAACTCGTTTTTGGTCTTGCTCCTTGGCCCCTGAATGTGGGCTTAGGGGAGGCGTTATAAGTCATCGTGTCCCTCCTAAAGGTGTTTGAGTTGGACTGCGTGGATTAGTATCATTAAATGGTCCATTTGGACGGGCATTCGAAGTGCTCGAAAAATGTTGAGGGTTATCAAATGAAGAAAAATCGTCATTGATCAGGTGTTCATTTACAAATATCTCCTGTCTCCTTTTCATCTGTGATCCATGGTCATGATTATTGATTCTTTTTACTTTTTTAGAATTATGGCCGGTGTAATTCTCACCCGCCAAAAGTGTGGGTTGAGAGTAGCTTTTCCGATTGGATGAAAAGGAGGAGGAGACATTAGAGGATGTTAACTCTAGGTCTAGATCCCGTTCCTCATACATCTGTGGTCTCGGCATGTAGGCCCTTGGTCTTCCCTGTGTATTGTTGTTCCATCTATATGCATGTCCTGATGCATAGGCTGCACTATCTTTTAGAAATTTTTGATCCTTATTATGTAGTAAGTTTTTTGTAAATGTTTCTATATGATCTTGGATGTCTTTCTCCTTGTCTTTAAATAGGGGCAAGTCACATAAGGACTCACAGTCCCGATATAGTTCTTTAATCTCATTGTCAATTGTTCTTGATTCCATATTATAATGTTCCATCAATATCGACATCATATTTAAAGAGCATTGTAAGTTTCATTCCCATTTAGTTTTGAGATCTTTGTCAATTTTTGCCACAGTGGGAAAAATTTGTACCCAGGGAACAATATGTTCTCTGGTGTACCGTTCAAAATATTTGATATGCCAGTACACCAGGGATTTCTTCTCTAGTAAACCTTTTCAGTTTAATAACCAAGGTGTTAATCTCTAATTTAGTAGAGGTCTGGCATGGGAAGTTAGATTGGATTTTGGACATGAATTCTTCCCAGGCATTGCCACAGAAATTCGCCATGTCTGTCTAAGAAAACACCTCTCCGTCCTGTACTGTGGTGTCTAGCAAGGGCTTGAAAAGCCTAAGAAAATATATATCACAAGCTCTATATCTCTGACTTTTGGTCACAAAGTCCACATACGTATGAAAAGTAGGAATGATATATAAATGAATCAAACATATATCAGCATTGTATAGCAGAGAAGAAGGGGATATTAATTATATAGGATACACGCCGACAGGCAAAAATAATGGGGTGTTATCCCCCCTGTATATTTGAATAAAGACAGCTTTAGTAGGCGTGTACTTTTTTTTTTTTTGCAAAACACTTTATTGGGTTTTGAGACATACATCATAACAGTGCACTCTATTTGTGCCTTACATCGGTGGCACCATGCATAGCAGTGCATTCAACATAAAAGAAAATAAAAAAGAAAAAACAACATAAGGAAAACTAACAAAACAATACAGTTCTGGTCCTACATTTCAGGTGGGGGAATCATTACTCAGGGGGCCTGGCTAGGTCTTCTCACATCTCCTCCATATAACAGCCAGAGGCCCTTCTTAGATGGGAGGTCGTTGGATATGCGATCCTCATTATAGGGCGTCTATCTCGTCTGGACCCATAGGTCGGTTACTGTCTAGATCGTTCCGGAGCCTCCCCTCCTGGGCATTAATTCCTACTCAGGAGCGGGTATCTAGGTCAGCAGCCGAGTTAGTGCATTCTAGCCAGCTATCCCAAATTTTATGAAATTTCCCTGGGCAACCCCTGTTAGCATACGTATCCTGGTATAGAGGCAGGTTATCATTCACTACTTTTTTCCAAAAGGACAACTCCGGCGGGGCCGGCCTTTTCCAGTACATAGCAATAGCCTTGCGTGCATAGAACAAGGTGAGGCCTACCAATATGCGCTCCGACCTGGTCGGAGCTACATCCTCCACAAGGCCCAGCAGGCACAATCTCGGCGATGGTGTGAGTGGCAATGAGGTGACTCTCGAGATATAGTCTACCGTGGAGCCCCAGTAGATCTTGATGAGGGGACATTCCCGGAATACATGAAAAAACCCACTTTCATCACACGTGCATCTCCAACAGGACGGGGAGATGGACGCATTCATTTTGTGTAAGCGGTGAGGTGTAAAGTAGGCTCTGTGCAATATCTTAAATTGCACCATTCTATCCCTTATGGCAACCAGTTGTTTAAAGGGTGCATCCCATACTTCCTCCCAGTCCTCCTCATCCATATCTGGGACGTCCACCCTCCACTTAGTCTGTAGTGTGAGCAGGCCAGAGGAGGTTATGGTTTGCAGGCTATGATAGAAACAGGAGGCGGGCTTCCTCAGTCTCTCCGTCCCAGCCAGGGACTCCAATTGAGACTCTCCCAGGCGAATTCCATCTCCTGGAGGGAAATGTAGGAACACATAGCCCGGAGTTAGGACTTAAGCAACCAGCATCATATATTGTGTTACGTACAGAAGCATTGTGTCTAAGGGTATCAGGTATCTCAGATCTAGTGATCTGCTAATGTGCTGCCCTTTCATTATAAAGAAGAGATGTACCTGCATATATTCATTGATTTCTATACATTTTTAATAACCTCTGTTCTTCTTTCACTTACGGTTAACTGACACTCTATTATCCAAAGGTTCTGAAGCAGTGGACACGATTCTAGACCGGTGATGTTTTCTATATTTTGCCCATTTAATGTCAGGTTTGTAAGATTTGGAAAGTAAGAGAGTCCCACCATTTTCGGGTAACCAGAGAAGAACATTTCAAGTGTTTTAGTTGATGGTCCTTCTTGTGCAATCTTCTCATAGCTGACACCATTGCATGCACACTGTAAATGAAGATATGAGCCATGTTCATAACAGAACAATATGAATACATATATATAGCCAGTTGTGTTCTTTAATGCAGTCCAACCAGAAATCAGTAACATCACTTAAAGAGAACATGTCGGAAGTGGAATATACAAGTTGCCTCTGCTGACTTGTTTCTTTAGTTGCAGAATCTAGGACAGTCATTCTTTATCCTCTCATCCCCACATCTGATATGCACATGCTTGTTCCAAGTCAGTGACTTAACAAGTATAGAAACAAGGGCGAAAATGGCAGCCCTACAACATGCACCTTTAATAACAAGTGAGCTATTTCAGCTCCCATACTTTGGTGGCAAGCCATGCAGGGCAAAACAAAAGACTTGCTTTAATGTTCCCATCCCCTGAAGGACATACCTACCTTCACTCCCATGCCACTACGTTTAGCTGCCATAACACTTCTATGCAGGAGGAGCATGTGACTCACTCACATTCCTGTCTTATGACATGGGTAATACATGGTAATTGGCCCAGTGTTGTCACATGGAGGTAGAGAGACAGTCCTCAGTGCTGCGTGTCAGCTCCAACTAGGGGGAGAATACACAGGCTGCCCAGCCTCACTGCTGGTGGCTCAATGGAGTAGAAAAAGAAAAGTAAGTATATTCTGCTGGGGTAGTATTAAAGTGAACCTGTGACTAAATCCGCATGGACAAAGCAACAGATTAATTAAAATAAAATCTTGTACACATCCATATAGGAAATGAGGAACAATAATCTTAAACATTTTTAATTACTTTATAAGTTAAAGTAGTTTTAAACTCCCATACTTTTTTTCAATAATGAATCCAGATCAAACAAATATACAATGCCCAGCAACACATTGCTTTACATTTTTGCCCAAACACTTACAATCATCATGTTTCTGAACAGCTGGTCCAAAGTCTCTTAGCTCAGCTTCCCTGAACTTCCTTTCCAATACAAGATCACAAAGGACAGCGCAGATTTCAACAACTGTCCATCTACTAGCTTGGAGAAGGAAGGAGAGGGGACCAGCGGGGAGGGAAGCACGTTGATTTTCTGTGTGTGTGTGTTTGTGGAGACACACACAGCTTACTAGCACACACAAAGGTGACTGCACAGCACTCTGCTTGAGAAAGGAGTCACTCTAAAACAGGAAGTCAGGTCCAGTGCTCAGGGGACTAGCTGATTCTGCAGGAGACTAAAACATTTAAACATCCGGGAGCCGATTTAATTGTAAGTGATTCTGAATTTTATGAGCATTTGAAGTAGCTCAATATCTTTTTGACATTAATATAATTTTACACTCCAATTGAACCCTGGCATAAAACTGCATGGTCATATGTCCTAGTCACATGTGCCAGAAATCCAGGAAATAAAAGGAAAGCTAATAGTCTGCCCTTACTAAACAGGGCCAGTGTCAGAAGACTGGGGAAGAAAAGAAAAGAGAAATAAAGTATGCAAAGGATACAAAGCCGGCAAGATATGCGTTTGTATATTGTCATTACTACACATATCTAAAAGGTGTGTTTGTTGTTATTATAAAGATATGGGTAAAGGTCTGCTTTAAGCCCACCTTAGTACTTCTTCCATCTATCCACCAATCAGTTTGGAAGAGTCGTTGTAAAGCAGATTACAGGTAATTACACTTACTAAATAATTATTCTGAATTCTTTAATAGCTTTTGAAGGAACACACAGGCAAATTAAAGTGTACTTTTATATATCACCTTGGAGTTCTTCAATCGATCTTATGAATGTTCAGTGACAGACGAAGACTACACAATTTCTCCTCCCTCTTCCAGCTTGGTAGAAGTTGTAAAATCCTGTCTTTACGAAGAGAATGTAAAAATAAAAAGAAGATTCTTACCAGTTCTTTAAATATTTCTTCTGAATTCTGGTTGTCAACAGAGTCCATTTTCATAGTATCAGCATCTGTCATAGTGAGTGGGCGTTCCTGTATAAAAAGGTGAACAGAAAATATACATCAGGACTTCTTATAATATCTGATTGCCCGAGAAGCTGGCTCCGTGTTGTCTAACCTGCTTGATTGAGCTTGGCCGGGAAACTGACTGCCCAGTCAGTTAGCATGGAGCCGGCTTCCCGGCCAATCAGGAAGCCAGGCAGCAAGTAATGACCCACATCCCAGCTTTCTGATTGGCCAGAAAGCGGGCTCAATACTGATTGGCTGGAAAGCCGGTTTCCCATCCAATCAGCATCGAGCTGGCTGTTTGGCCGGCTTCCCGGGCCAATCAGCATTGGGCCGGCTTCCCAGCCAATCAGGAAGCCGGGAGGCGGGTCATTACTCGCCGCCCAGTTTCCCATCCAATCAGCAAGGAGACAGCTGTTTGGCCGGCTTGTTGCTGATTGGCCTGGAAGCCGGCTTCCCGGGCCAATCAGCATTGAGCCGGCTTCCCTGCCAATCAAGGAAGCCGGGAGGCGGATCATTACTCGACGCCCAGCTTCCTGATTGCACATGAAGCTGGCTCCATGTTCCCCTACGGCACTGCCAGTCAGGGGAAATCATCCTCTGACCGGAAGTTCCGGTATCTAAGAAGGTATCAGAGCATTTGGGCGAGCACAAGCACTCGCCCAAATACCTGGTATCGACAGGGATACTGATACTAGTATCGGTGCATCCCTAGTTGCCATTGCCGACCTCTCCTGAAGAGGCTAGCTGCTTGGCCATTATGAGAGATATTTTGAGCCACAAACCTAGAATATGCAAATAAGGTCTTCAGAGTTTTCTTTGACTTTTTTTTTACAGCACATGTAAAGCCAATCACTAAAATCACAAGTAACCTTGAAATAACTAGTTAATGCAATTTTCAAATACAGTTTTCAATGTTCTTAAATCTGCAGCTTTCATCAAAGTGATGAACGTGATATGGGTGGGTGGGGTGTTGATGTCACCATGTTTCATGTTATGCCCTGCATATGGGTGTAACATAAAACATGGTAGAAAAGGTAAACTTACCCTTTAAGCCTTGCAGCGCTTTAGTAAACGAAATGTCATTCATTTAGCATTTAAATAGACTATAAATCTGGACTTCAGCATAATTTTTTATTTTTTTTTGCAAAACACTTTATTGGATTTTGAGACATACATCATAACAGTGCACACTATTTGTGCCTCACATCGGTGGCACCATGCATAGCAGTGCATTCAACATAAAAGAAATAAAAAAGAATTTGTGCCTTACATCGGTGGCACCATGCATAGCAGTGCATTCAACATAAAAGAAAATAAAAAAGAAAAAACAACATAAGGAAAACTAACAAAACAATACAGTTCTGGTCCTACATTTCAGGTGGGGGAATCATTACTCAGGGGGCCTGGCTAGGTCTTCTCACATCTCCTCCATATAACAGCCAGAGGCCCTTCTTAGATGGGAGGTCGTTGGATATGCGATCCTCATTATAGGGCGTCTATCTCGTCTGGACCCATAGGTCAGTTACTGTCTAGATCGTTCCGGAGCCTCCCCTCCTGGGCATTAATTCCTACTCAGGAGCGGGTATCTAGGTCAGCAGCCGAGTTAGTGCATTCTAGCCAGCTATCCCAAATTTTATGAAATTTCCCTGGGCAACCCCTGTTAGCATACGTATCCTGGTATAGAGGCAGGTTATCATTCACTAATTTTTTCCAAAAGGACAACTCCGGCGGGGCCGGCCTTTTCCAGTACATAGCAATAGCCTTGCGTGCATAGAACAAGGTGAGGCCTACCAATATGCGCTCCGACCTGGTCGGAGCTACATCCTCCACAAGGCCCAGCAGGCACAATCTCGGCGATGGTGTGAGTGGCAATGAGGTGACTCTCGAGATATAGTCTACCGTGGAGCCCCAGTAGATCTTGATGAGGGGACATTCCCGGAATACATGAAAAAACCCACTTTCATCACACGTGCATCTCCAACAGGACGGGGAGATGGACGCATTCATTTTGTGTAAGCGGTGAGGTGTAAAGTAGGCTCTGTGCAATATCTTAAATTGCACCATTCTATCCCTTATGGCAACCAGTTGTTTAAAGGGTGCATCCCATACTTCCTCCCAGTCCTCCTCATCCATATCTGACTATATCGTTCAGACCCCATGGTACATACACAAATAACAAACTTGCCATTAGGATCAGTATGGATTTCTTCAAATACTCCGGATCACATGCTGGCCACGCCCCCCAGTAGGCGTGTACTTTAAATTGTTTGTGTGTAGGAGAGCGCGATTTCACACCCCAGTAATAAATATTGGAGTAAGTGGATAAATCTACCTAGGGGTATGCCAGGACCCTAGGAAGAGGGGCTTTCAAAAAATACTGAACGCTCTCTTGTTCTATATAAAAGTACAAATTCATTTATTAATGTAACATGATTTCTAAATAATTAATTAAAATTCCACTCAATAAAACATAATTGTTCCATGTAGTCCATACAATACATTGTCATCAAGTAGTTCATTTGTGTAACATAGTTAATTAGTTCATCAGAAAAGTCCCTGTTTCATTCGAGAGATAGTCCCAACATGTTTCGCCCTATTGGGCTTCTTCAGGGGGATAAGGACTGTGTATCCTGGATAGAGAGCAATACATATGTATTAAATTGGGGACTACATGCTTCTACCGGGTAAGTATACATCAAAGTTTATCAAATTTTAATGCTTACATATAGCGATTTCATCAAACGCATATCAACGCAAGACAGTATATGATTGATTATATTCACCACATAAATGGAGTGGAAGGGCAAATCAGGCACGGGGGTTGCGTCAGGAGGACAAAGTGCAGTGTGCAGCACCCAAGCGATAAGGACCCAGGGATCGATCACAGCTGACTAGTTGGAAGATATGCAGCTGAAGCTACCCAAAAAGAATATAAACACATATTTCAGAATCACTAATGCGAAGTGATATATGACTATCATAATGTCCATATGACACAACAATATGTGGCTATAAAGATAGCGTAATGATGTGCATTGATATATGACAATCATGCTGGTATAATATCATAATGTAATGTCATCTTCAGTGTGCGGGAGTTGTGGGTGATCAATGGGATGTGGCCCGGAAGATATCTTGGGAGGCACTTTCTTTCTTATCGCCCCTGACGGATCCGCACAGTACACATCCGCAGTGTGACGTTGAGTGCAGATTTGTATACGGCCCTCCCACTACGCGCCGCGCCCCGGGGCTCCGCCCCCTCCTCCCTATGGTTTGCATTGTGGGTGTGTGGGGGGCGGGGCCGCAGCGCGCAGCGTTCGGGAGGACTATATAATGGCTGCAATATCGGCCGTGTCTGTCCACTGGGGAGGACTGCTTTGGAGGCCACAAACATATAAGGTACTACTGATCATATGGGAATACACAACACTTTACAATATAAGGAAGACATTACAATACAATTCAAGACAAGATGGTAAGGAGGGCCCTGCCCCTGAGGGCTTACAATCTAAAAGAGGAGGGGGAAATGATACACGAGGAGGTAGCTGTGTGGGGATGGATTATTTGAGAAATGTGTGCGTTGATATGCATTTGATGAAATCGCTATATGTAAGCATGGAAATTTGATAAACTTTGATGTATACTTACGGTAGAAGCATGTAGTCCCCGATTTAATACATATGTATTGCTCTCTATCCAGAATACACAGTCCTTATCCCCCTGAAGAAGCCCAATAG
The DNA here is from genome assembly GCF_000935625.1 of Nanorana parkeri. NCBI lineage: Eukaryota > Metazoa > Chordata > Amphibia > Anura > Dicroglossidae > Nanorana > Nanorana parkeri. The sequence continues at coordinate 609,864 of NW_017306606.1, forward strand.
GGTGAAACATGTCGGGACTATCTCTCAAATGAAGTGGAATTTTAATTAATTATTTAGCAATCATGTTACATTAATAAATGAATTTGTACTTTTATATAGAACAAGAGAGCATTCAGTATTTTTTGAAAGCCTCTCTTCCTAGGGTCCTGGCATACCCCTAGGTAGATTTCTCCACTTACTCCAATATTTACTACTGGGGTGTGAAATCGCGCTCTCCTACACACAAACAAGTTAAAGTACAGGCCGACTAAAGCTGTCTTTATCTGACTAACTATGTAAGCTAATTGTTAAAGGAAAAAAAAAAATCAATTCCACAGCTAAATATGCTCTGCTATGGTATGCTAGGACTGTCCATGAAAATAATTGTTGTGTACCACCATGTACAGCTTTAAGGCACCCCCAAAGCATGTTTTTTTTTAAATGTTGGCCTCAAAGCCGCATGCATAAACCCTTACCCACTGTACATTATTATTTTAACCCTTTCGCTGCCAAGCCCTGCCTAACACCATTTTTCACGTTTTTTTTTTAATTTTCAACTGCTGCTTTTAGAGTTTGTAAAAGTCCCCCCAAACCATACATTTCCTGAAAGCACAGGACCAGTAGAATAAAAAGATGCTGCTATTAATTTTGCAGGTCCTGCGATAATTGTGCAAATGTTTATAAAATCAATATTATACCGATAAAAATAGACAATTCAATCGAAAAAAAACAACCTAAAATCAGTATCAGTACATACAAAAAAAACATAATTTACAAGATTCTGACTAAATCTAAAAGATAAAACTGTAGTGAGTTAATAAATAACAAATATTTGTACATTTTAAATTGCGCCTTTTTGTCAAATAGTATAAAAACAGAAACGCAAAACGTTATTTAAGTAACTTGCTAAACAACTGTGTTGTATGGTACCACCTGATCTTCAGAGGTGTTTCTGCACTGTGTTGGTGTGTGTTTGGATAAAATTATGCAAGCATATATTTAATCGCAACACAGTGTATCACAACGCACAGCAATTTGCCACAACTCTTTGCCATGCACTGCCACACAGTTGAATTATTTATATATATATATATAT
>NW_017306606.1:611456-612093 GCF_000935625.1 Nanorana parkeri
AATCGAGCACTGCGATATGTTCTAACATTGCACTGCAGCACATGCGCATGATGTACACCACAATATGGTGCACAATGTTGCACGTGTATGGGGTGTGTGTGTTGTTTTCTATTTCTTTTTAAACAATTTTTTTCACTTTTTGTTACTGTTGGGGGGCTTCAGAGAAATATCAGGGACTTCCCTTTTGAAATAGAATTTTTTTTCTGCAGCCCCAGCACAGAATAAAAAGTAAGCACAGAGGCTTCCTGTTCATTCACAAACTGAGGAGGCATAGTACTTTCCTAAGTTATGAATGGACAGGAAGCCTCTATACTAATTGCTCTTATCCATTCATAAACTGAGCACATAATAAGTGATTACTATGTGTAATGTATAATCATGAATGAACAGGAAGTGATGTAGAGCACTTCCTGCTCATTCATAATTGGACACATAGTAAACTTACTATGTGTCGAGTTATTTACAATCACCCAGTGATCAGTACTACGCATATTTGTTGATCCTCCGCTCAGCTTCCTGAACTGCTCGTCATCGCACAGCTCCACTCTCCATTCTGACAGAGGCTCTCTCCTCCCCACTTTGCATCCTGACTGTCAGCACTCTCTGTCCCACCCCCCCTAACCCCCCCCCCCCCCCC
>NW_017306606.1:612438-629933 GCF_000935625.1 Nanorana parkeri
GCATTTGTCTTCCGAGCACCGTTCTAACCAGCCGAGAATCGTACGAACATGCTGGTTCAACGGAAGACGTGTGACCGTACAGTAGAAACGGTCGCACGTCTCCGTTCACACTGCTCGATTCTCGTACGATCGCGGGATTTCCCGCGATTCTCGTACGAGAATCGAGCAGTGTATGGGCACCTTAACACAGACTTCAATAAAAACCTGACAGGCCTTTTACTGCCTCTCCACTCTATTCAAAAACTTTAAAAAGTTTTGGCTTTAGTTGCACTTTAAAGCACACCAGTGCTTTGCCCTGGGTGCTCTCCCCTCTACCCCCAGCAGAAGCTTAGCTTAACTGCTGCTGTAACAGAGGGAGCATGCAAGGAATGCAGTCACAGTGGCTGACACTTGGTCTCGCCTCCCGACTGGGCGCCGGATGCAGCGGTCTGTGTCCCCTCCGATCCCCGCTAACTCTGCTGATGCAGGCGGGGGAGAGTAGCGGGGATTGGAGGGGACACAGATCGGAGCATGCAGCTGGCTCCCAGTGGGGAGGAGACCAGTGCAGAGCCCCAGAACATAAGGAAATGCAATCTGAGGTAATAGTAATATACAAAGCTGTATAACTCTACCTCACCGAAACAACAATATGGGACAGATGTAAATTACAAAAGTACAGATGGTAACCTTGCATGTGATCCCAGGGAAGGTACATCTGACTGCAAAAGATGTCTGAAGTAATGACAAAGAATTACCTCAAAATGTAGTAAAGCACCAAGCTTATAGGTATTAAACAAACATAAAATAACCAATAATCAGGAAATCGGGCAGGTAAAGTAGGGGAGCTGGCAAAGAAGAGAAGCTAGTCATGGAAAGGGATATAACAGATAGAAGAACATTGATTGCCCTAATAGGGAGGGGAAAGGGGGTTGAAATCTTGTATCGAGTCTGCATGGCAGAGTCTACATGGTACATCAGACTAGCAGGGACATGTACCTGAGATTAGACATGTGCTATTCGTTTCGTTCCGAAACGAAATTCGGACGAATTTTAGGAAATTCGGACATTCGGATGTATCCGAATTACAGATGCAAACGAATGCAAACAAATCCGAATTTCCGTTTCCAAAAAAATTTGTTTCGTTTTGATCCGGATTTTGTGTTATTTTGTTTTTCGGGATTCAGGTGTGAAAGTCAATTCGTATTCGGAATTCGTATTCGGACGAAATTCTTTAGCGGTAATTCGTTCGAACGTACGTTTCGTTTTCGGTTCTTATTCGTTTCGTTCGTTCGTTGCAGCAAAGTGACATTAGAGAAGGAGAGAAACGACCATAAGCTTATAACAGAAGGGTGAAGGCCAGCTGGAAACAGTTGTGTACGCCGTATGCCTTACGTCATTGGCAGGGACAGGGTTATATGTTATTTCTACATTGGTACATAGCTCCATGGCAGTGTCCAGTTCCCTATGCTTTTTTGGACAGTAGTTTATTATCACCAAACATCGCCAGAATTTTTTACAACAAAATGCACCCAGTAGACTTTGGTGGGATGCGCCGCTATATTCGGCTTTGCTGGATTTTGAGCAAGATTTGGTCATCCTTGGCAAATCCAAACCTGAGCAGATTGACCCATCACTATGCTCTGGTAGAAGAGGTTTTCAAGTATTCTGTAAAATTTAAGCAAATTTAATTTTTTTTATTACCATTAATTATTAATTTGTACCAAAACAAATAGGAAGCTTTGGTAATTTGCTTCTAGGTAGTAATAAACAACCTCAGTAAGATTTAATATGTCCAGAGTTTGACAAATTCAATAATGTTTGCAAATTGTATTGAGGCCAAGGGATTCATGTCTTGATAGTCAGTTCTGGTCATTTGTAGGGCTGCCAGGCAAGTTCTTGTTGAAAAAGGGCATGGGAAGGCAAGCACTGCCATAGGTGACCTGTGTCAAAATAAAAAATGAAAAAACAAAAAGTGCAATGGATGGAAGTTCTTTTTCTTATGACTTTAAGGGCAGTGTGGGAAGTAGACATATCTTATTAAATTGCTTCTAGGTAGTAATAATCTCAGTAAGATTCAATATGTCCAGAGTTTGACAAATTCAAACTTTTTTTGCAAATTGTATTGAGGTCAAGGGACGTATCCTTTAAATTACAGATTTGGTGATGTCTTAAAGCTATATGCGGCGATACTGAACAGCACAATCTTAAGCCTCAACTGCTGTTTACTTTGGCAGTGTATATTTGTCTTTGTCAATATCTTTTTCTTTTACACTTAGCTAGCAGACAGCTGCAGCACCTCAATTCACTAACGTGATTTTTTTTTTCATTTAGATTTCATTTAGATTCTTTATTCAGCTAGTTTTAGCAGGGAGATGTGGGTTTTCACTATATCTGCTTTGGTCAGCAGAAGTTGCCAACCCAAAAGGTCAAAGTGCTGAGGAAGTCCAATAAAGTACAGATATTTATATTTTGGTATTTGCCAATACTGGTACTTCCACTAGCATGGAGACAGCTTCCCGGGCACTCAGGAAGCTAGGAGGGTGTGTCATTACCCGCCTCCCAGTTTCTTGATTGCACGGGAAGCCGGCTCCATGCTGTTTGGCCAACTCAATGCTAATAGGCCGGAAAACCGGCTTCCCTGCCAATCAGAATCGAGCCGGCTGTTTGGCTGGCTAGATGTTGATTGGCTGGGAGCCAGCTTCCCAGCCAATCAACATCAAGCTGGCTTCCCATCCAATTAGGAAGTCGGCTCCATATGTTTGGCTGGCTTGATGCTGATTGGCTGGGCAGCTGGCCTGCTTCCCAATCAGCATGAAGCCAACCAAATAGCATGCAGTTGGCTTCAAGGCCAATCAAGAAGCTGGACGGCGAGTCATTACCCTCCGCCTGGCCTCCTGATTGGCCCGGGAAGGTGGCTCCATGTCCTGAAAAAACGCCTTACCCTCTGGTGAGTGCGGATATTTATATGATTTACACATGGTGGAATTATCAATAATATCGTAACTGATGGTGACGAAAGAATATAATTTTTCACATTTGTTTGAGTGGACATTTTTTGTTTGATTGTACGACGATTCACTTCAACACTTGTGGACAATTATCTTTATTCAATTATTATTTATACACAGTTGGAAAGACATTTATATTAAATTGTTAGATGCTATATATTTTTTATGTTTATGTTTTGACTTCATTGGTAGAATTGGTTGCTGCACAGTGCATAAATATACACATGTTTCCTCGTGGCACTGCCGGTCAGAAGAAAATCTCCCTCTGACTGGAAGTTCCGGTACCGGAGCATTTGGGCGAGTATATGTCCTTGCCCAATTAATCAGTATTGGTGCATCCCTAACTAAAATATCACCACCCATTTTTTTAAGCAAGAGCCTTTTTGCAACTTTTTGCAAAAAAAACAAAAAACTGCTTTCTTAAAGAGCAAAATGGTACTACAGACCTGAAATCAACCACAAACTAAAATTAAAGAATTATAATAAAACACACAAAAAATAAGCTGATTGCCCAAGAACTTGTTGGTGAAAGAGATAATAGTGCAAGGACTTTTGCTTTAGGTGAAGAACTGTGAACATGGGAGTTGAGGCACACAAGACTGTACCCCAGTACTGCAATTCTCAGATGTAAAGCACAACTTTTTGCTTACTGACCCTACTTACGCAGTGTGTCTGCTTTCTCTATCCTCTTCCTACATCAACTTCAATGCACTGACACTATGGCTGCTCTGAGCCCCACTTTTATAGCGAGGGGGCTGGGTTATCCATCCCCCCAACCCATTACTGGCACTTGAAAGTCTGCTGGCCAGGGTTAATGGATGCACAGAGCTTTATAGGTGGTCACAAAATTTGCCTGGGCACATTCACCAAAAATGTGCCCATTTGCTTGAACTTAAATGTGTAAATTTGCCTTAAATTCTTGAGAACCTCATCCCTACACCTACGGAATTTCAACACAACTGCACTACTGACACCTAAAAAACATCCAATTACCAGTTCAAGCTAGGCTTATTTACATGTGTGTCATGGCAACATAATAGTGCTGGTGTTTTTTTTTTCTATTTTAAACTTTACTAACTTCATAAGTGACAGGCAGACAGATACAAAAACATAGCTGGATCTGCTTTTTATTCTATAATGATAGCTTGTTAGTAATTGTTTCCCTTGAACAACTAGAAAAAGTATATTATATCTGTCAGTAGCGCCAGGCTGCTGGATGTTTATTACAATTGCGTCTGCATTTCCTGCTCATCTCTGGCTGACTGAATGTAGTCTGAAGAATTATATTCGTAATTGTACCCCTTAGATGGCTGTGATTCCGTAGCTAAGCTTGTATTCATTCATTAATTCTCTTGAACCGTTCACTTAAAAAAGAAGGATGGATATTGTTAGTATTAAAATAATTTCTAGATACTATTGTTTTGCATCGGTGTATGTGTTTGTGTATTTGTCTTTGTGTGTAGACATCATATTATTCTCCTTAACAGCAAATCATTTCCTAAAAAATTTGTTGTGACAAGTTTATTTGTTGTGTTTTACAACAACCGTGCATTAGGGTTTGCTCATTATATGCCTCTAAAGGCAAGTATACACATTCAATGCCTGTATTCATATACCCTATCTTATGGTAGGATCAGATGCTGACCTGCGGTATGCAAGCTAGGGATTACATGGCACAATTTAAGCAAGTGATGCTATTGATTTTGGGAGACTCCTGATAAGATTGGGCAATTTCTGACATTCTGAGTGGGATAATCACACAGGAAAACTTTGCATTGTGTTTATTTATCTTTCTGTAACCAGAGCTGGTCCTTTACTTTTCTATGAAGATGGATCAAAGCTATTATGTGTGCACCATTGCAAATATCCCATGAAAACCATGGCAAGCCCCACCACTGACTTGTTAAAGAAATGGAGATATCTCTCTAACTGTCCTTTACCAGTAGACATCTGCCTTTCTAAGGCCACATTCTTACACCTTGATGGAAGGTACAAATTCTGCTGGCTCACAAGATGAAGCAACATAAAAGTGTCTGAAAAGTAAGATCTGTCATTTGTTAAATCTGCTAAATGGCCAGCCACTGTACAGAATATCTGTCCAGATTTATTGATGCCAAATATTTCCATTATTGTGTGATAAATTTATTCATGGGGGTCTAGAACTCTGCTATGACACCAATGGCGAACACCATGCTTTTAACTGGTCTTTGTTTTGGTTATATTTAATTTTGTGTGTTCTAGGAAATAAACCATTAGGTGAAGAATTTGTATATCTATATCTATCTCTCTCTTTTTTTTCCTTTCTCTCTTTGTCAATACACAGTGATTGGCAGAATGTTCCAGTATCATTATATTGCATACATTTTCATACTTCAACAATTTTTGTATTCAAATTTCTTTGGTTCTTCAGATTGCACTGAAAAGACTTCCAAGATATTTCTAATTTTTATTAATGTTAATTGCTCCTCATTTTACCTAGGTAGCTGTGCCCTGTGGCCCCTCTCCTCGTAACCATGCTCATATTGGTTACCATGTCAGGCCCATACTGTTATAATGTGCTTTTTCAAGGTATATATTTCTTTCTTACTCCTTTCTTTTTTTCTTGCTTTTTCTATCTAAGCTCTTTCATGTCTCAAAGGTTTCTGTATGTATAATGCATTTGTGCCTTGAAAAAATAAAGCTATAGTAGCTAAGTATGGTTTCATTTGGTTACCAGGAGTGAGCAGGAGTGAGCTGTCTACTGGGGCCACTGACAGCAATATTTATTTTAAATTTAAACTAATCGTGTAGCTGGGATGTGTTAGGACTCGTGCCATTTTTTCTCTTTTTTTTTGTGCTATCTACATCCTCGTTGGAAAGATTTCACTTCGTGTGTGGTCACAACACCGACACAGAATGTTAGGCAAAATATCTAGTCTGAAAATATAAATAAATAAAAAAACTAAAAGATATATATAAAAATGGTTTGCTTAGAGCTCTGCTTAAATTAAAGGAATATACAAGTTCCCTAGAAGAAGCTCAAATGCATCGCCTGCTTTTAAACATTACGTTTGTTTCTCATGGAGGCCATATTCCTATAGTTAGACCTATACCTACCCTTGAAAACTCTGTATACTTTTCTGTTTGCTTAGGAAATAATCTTTATGCTATGTAGGTTAAAATGTAACAGTTTTCCCTTGGAGTGGGGCTGCTTCAGCACTGCAAGGGTTTACTGCTCTTTTATGCCTAGGGGAGAGGAAAAAGCCGTTTACTTTATCCTTGCTCACCGGGAGGAATCAGCGATGGGTAGAAGAAGCTGCTAGACCTTCTCCCCTTCGCCCCAGTGGTCTAAAAAACACTTAAATAATGAAGTACATCAGCCCTGCATGATAGATGAGGACGCCAAGGGACATTCCACAGCAGGAGTGGAGGGAGAGAAGAGGAGGATGCCGACTTCTGGAAATTGGAGCAGGGATCAGGTAAGTAAAACAGCTGACAGTTCTGAGCTCCGGATGAAAGAAAGAATGTATTGCAGCAGACCTCACTAATCACCCACTAGAGCACCAGGGTTCGATGCTTTTTAATAATAGAAGATACAGCTTTTGCAAACAGTTAGGCCTCATTCACGCATGCGTAGAGTCGTGCCGTACAGATCCGTGCTGTGTGCACGGCAGTATCGTGCCATTCCCGGGAGGGACAGGTGCTGCGTGTGATTGCATGCAGCAGCCTGTTCTTCCCTTTGGGAGGACGAGGGCAGTATGCTGTCATACGCACTCCCGAACTGCACATCCGTCTGCGTACGAGTACAGACACCTGCACATGCACGGTTGTGCAGCTCAGGTGTGCGTACAACCGCGTCCTCCCATAGAGAAGAACAGGCTGTTGCGTGCAATCACACGCAGCACCTGTTCCTCGCGGAACGTCCCGATACGGCCGTGCATGCCGCACGGATCTGCACGGCATGATTCTAGGCTGTGAGAATGAGACCTTAAACTGTTAGTTTGTATTGTAAGATGTCAGGATTTTATTCATGTAGATTTATCAAGTTAAGTGGAATGGTCCCCTTTGTGGAAATGGCATGTTTCTGCATACAAAAATCCATTCTAAGATAAAATAATGAAATAAAATAGCTGTATTTGTTTAAGTGTCTTGTATGTGTGGTTTAAACAGGCAGCTATTGTTTGTCTATTCAAAATATTCAAGTACACAGGAACGCTGCAGCTTCTTTGTATATGGAAAACAATTTGCATTCAGGTTCTTTTTTCGAAAATATTTCTAGCATTGACCGGTGTGCTCATAGAACAGCTAAAGTTACAAGACATAAATAATGCAATACAACATCGGAAAACAAAATGCCAAAATGTTGGTTATCCTGTCTTACCTCAGTTGATCATTGTCATCCTGAAAATTGTGACGTGCAAATATTACAGCTGGGCTGGAATTAACTGGCAGGGGTAGGTGGTTGTTTAGATACATGTCATCAAGCCAGTATTCATGTATCTAAAGTCAAAGAAGAACACTTTAGCAAGCAGGAAGACCACAGATGTATTTGATGCAGTTGGCTCTAGATGATAAATGGACATGGAGGGGAATTTATCAAAACTGGAGCAGACAAAACCTGGAGCAGTTGCCCATGGTGACCAATCAGCTTGTACCTTTCATTTGCAAAGCTTAACTAAACAAACTGAAGTTAGATGCTTATTGGTTACCATGGGCAACTGCTCCAGATTCTGACTGCTGCAGTTTTGATAAATTTCCCCCATTGGTATATTTTATAGTCTTTTAAATTATGTCAAATTGTTTCTGCCTCACTAAACCCAGTAAAATAGCTTGTTGCTGTTGGGATTGTAGATATCACATCATGTATACAATATATATATACAGTATATACAAAAACAGGCACCAAACTAAAAGTGAAAATGTCCAAGGTGCTTCAATTGTTCAAAATGTTATCACACAAAAACAGGCAACGCCTTTCAGGGGCAACAATACTTCCCTTTCATCAGGGTTTAAAAAAATTGAGGGCAAGGAATTAAAGCGAAAGGAATCTATAATGCACGCTCCTTATTAGTGCAGGTTATATACTACAGTTAGCATCAGTTAGTCTAGCAGGAGCATGCATATCTGACCCAATATAGATTCCTTTGGTTATAATTCATTGTGAGTCCATTCATGTCTTCATTATGATAGAGTGTTGTTGGCCCTGAAATGTATGTAATGATTTTGTGTGATCAAATTTTGAACAATTAAAACACCCCAGACTCATTTTTTGGTTTGGTGCCCGTTTCTGTTTATACAGAATATACTTTGAGTTGCTTCCAGGTACCCATCAATGGTGGCCTATCAATTGAGAGCTGCCTTTACCAGAGCCAGTAAACTTGTTTGGAAAACCTCCTAAAGGTGGCCATGTACCTTACATTGTACAACTTTTTTTTTAAATCCAGACATCTTACCCTCATTCTATTTTCGTTCAACTAGCCCATCATGCACAGACCAATGAAGTTCGCAATTAACGTTCGTCAGCACCACTAACTGGCTCATTTTCATCACTAACTGGCTGATTTTTGTTGTACAACAATGCCACTAACCTGTTGATTTGCATGCAATTAGATGAAAATGTTCTAGCCTGCTTGAAAGACAAAAATCTGCCAGTTGTACAGTAATTGAGCTTGTGCACTTCCCATCAACTGGCAGATTTTCGGACGAAACCGCGATCGCAGACACAAATCTCCATATAATTGTAAGTTATATCGGCACTTTTACATTGATTGGATCACTTGGATAACCCCTGAAATCCCAGCACCTCCAAATCATTTAATTGTAGACATGTCCACTGGTCTCTGGTCAATGCAATCGCTATCTTCAGCTGTGCTTGCAGATATTTTAGGGCATGTTTAAGGGGCATAATTATAAAGCAGTGATTGTGACCATTACCAAACATTCATTGGTCTTAAATTAATCACTGTCATTTAAAACAAATGCACCAGGTAGTATCACCTGCAGGGAAGGTTTAGTAACTGTCAGCTTCTCCGCTTTATAACTATACCCCTATGTGATTTTGAGTGAAGTAATGACGTTCTTCTCGGGTTCAGAGCAATGAATGGCATCATGCAAGAATCCAGTTTGTGTATGTTTTTAGTGCATCTACCTACTGCTAGTGCAGGCCCCCCATGTTCGTAATAGACAGTTGCTATGTTTAAATGTTTTATTTTTTACCACCGTTTTTCCTGCAGTAGTTGGTTACTATTTTTCGCTTCTCTTTCCACATAGCTAAACTTGTCATTTGACCATGGGTGCCAAAACATTAGCATGCAACTGTATGTGTTTTTTTCCCAGTGTATTTCGGACGGATGTTGTTAATCCTATGCCTCCTGCACATGTCAAGGACACCTTACTTCTCATACATGTATGAATGAATGGCACTGCAGCGCACAAACGTGCCTGATATGTATTGTTGCACATTGCGGTAAGGTGTGCCTTACCACAGTGCAACTGTGTGAATCCGGCCTGTGAAGCTCTGCAACTTTGATAGAAATGCTGCCATGTGAGCTTTAAGGTGTTTACATTGTGGAACAGGTTTGTAGCACATGTGGTGTTATAAGATACAGTCACATTTGACTTTATCACAACCAACACTTCTTTTACCTAATCTGCTCTTGCTATGATACAGGTGAAGGCACCAAAACTAGACTGGGCTTTATACATGACATGTCAAAATATACTGAAATATACTTTATCATGACACAACTTACCCATCACCACACATTTTCTGTTTTAGAATATAGCTTTTGATAAGATCAGAGTGTGGTGCATCACTATTTATGATACTGGGACTTTTCACATTTCACTTTTCAGAGCTGATATCCATAATAATCCCATGTGTGTTGAAATAACACTACTACTGCTAATAATAATAGTAATAACGCCAACTGCAGTAACGTCAAATGATATCTCACCCAGCTTTCTGTTTTCTCTCTCCGCTCGAGCAGTTTTTGTTGCAATATTTCCCCCAGGCCTCCGGGCATCACAAACTTCTCCACGACAGCTTTGCTTTTTTTATATTGCTCTTCTGACACCAGATGTTTCATGCATTTCAGATACATGTCCATAGTTTGTTGTAAGGGAGGCACTGGCAGCTTTGGTAACTCCTGCAGAGACGGCAATATTTCACAGGTTATATATCTTTCTTTCTAATGTGTATTCAGGAGGGGTCCCTTGCTGAAGAGGGATACTTTTTAATTTAGGTGTGTAATATGCATCTGACTCATAGCAAAAGTTCACTTTTCCTGTTTTCTAAAACTCCAGATTAGGGATGTGCCTCTGCTTGGTGTGAACAGAGTTTGCCAAGTTCGCCCGGGCCCATGCAGAACTGTCAGTAACACATCCTCCTCCCAGACCAATCTGCTGCGGCCAGGACATTCCTTGCTCCACAGCTATGCGTAACAAGGGGATCCCCCAGCTGCAGCTAATTGGTCCAGGAGGGGACTGCGTCACTGACAGTTTTGCGCGAAATAAGGCGAACTCAGTTCACACCAAGCCCATGTACATCCCTTCTCCACATCACCTCATGTGTGTTACTATTATTGGCATACAAAATACATTTCTTTTTGTTCAGGTTGCTAAACAGTGTAAATGGACAAATCTCCCACTGCCAGCTATTGCATTCAGCAGACGCTGCACAAGACTTGCTGCAGTCACTGTTCAGCTGAAAATTATCAGACCGTTCCTTCAACATAAGTCTATTGAAAAATCAACTTTTGGGAAGTGCCGACACGCACCACTCGAATTTAAGCTGGTTCATCATGACCCTGGCTGATAAATCATTTGTTAAGTGATAAAAATTGTGGCATTGTTATTTATAGGAAAAAGAAAGCAGTGAAGACATTCCCTGCTTATTGGCTTCATGTGGAACACTACGGCTCACACTAAAGACAACGGTTTTTCAGATCTGTAAGTGGAAATGTAGCTTCCTTATTAACTTGTGCAATAACAGCTTGGAAAACATTTCTTTCTGGATGTGTGCTTTCTGTATGGATATCCATTAACAGGTCCATTAAGATACAAACAAAAATATCTAAAAATGTACAATACTGGGCCTGATTCATTACAATACTTTAGCATTTAAGCCAGCAATCTGATCATTTTAGATGCTTCTTTAGCATGGCAAAAGTTTTACTTTCTCCCTTACATGATTGACAGTCCCAAGAGAAGAATCGATGCATACTGTCTTTAGAGCAAACCTAAAAATGTTATTTTTGTAAAAATGTAGAGACTCAGAAGTAAAGTTGTCCCACTAGTTTTTCTGACAGTTTTATGTGTTTATGTATGGCAGGAGCTTAGCTGCAAATTCACCTTGTCTGTAATTTGTATTATTAATGGGCGGTTTATCTCCTATATGGTACCAACATCCCATTCAAATTATCAAAGAAGTTATGTCACTTTGTAAATTACTGACTTTTTAGGTACCTCAGAATAAGACACTTAGATAAAATAACAACAATCATTTATTTTTAAAACATTAAAATCCTCCCCATCTGGGACATAAATAATACATATTTTGTTAAAATTGTACATATATACAGAAAAAGTTGTAATTTTCGTGCATGCATAGACATGGAATGATTAACATTTCTTACGTAACTGTTTCATTTAGAGCAGTGTTTTCACTTGTCAGAACTGAGTGTTTATGCTTGTGGCAATCTGTGCTGTAGGGTAACATTTCAGAATCCTACTATTCACACACTTTATGGACAAATGTTTATGGTAACAAGACATCACCCCTACACTATATGACCCCCCCTAAAATTATTAGGTTTAGGTGTTTCTAGTGAAAGGTACTGTTGTAGTTACTGCAGAGGCGTTTTGGACAATTGTGTACTTCCAACCTTGTGGGAACATTTTTGTGAAGGCCCTTTTCTGTTCCTGCATGACTGTGCCTCTGTGCACAAAGCCAGCTCCATAAGAACAAGGTTTTACAAGTCTGACATGGGGAAGCTCAAGTGCCCTGCACAGAGCTCTGACCTCAACCCTATATAACACCTTTGGGATAAGTTGGAAGGCAAATTGTAAGGCATATTTTCTCATCCAACATCTGTACCTGACCTCACAAATGTTTTTTTTTTTTTGCTGAATGGGAATAATAAAGACACAATCCAAAATCTTGTGGAATAATAATTTTGCCAGTAGTTTTGAAATAGGATATTCAAAAAGCTCACATAGGTGATATTGTCAGGTGAATGTACTGTATGTATATGTAAAAATCAACAGTCTTTTCCTAGTCAGTCCACAGTCTTCCTTTTTTTTCTGTTTTCCCCCTATTATGTACGATCTGATCTCACTAACAGTGTGATATGTACTCTCCATCACAAATGTCCTGTCTCCTCCACTTTCATGCCATATGTCCCACTCTCCTCCACTGATCTCCAAGTTCTTCTGTCTGATCTTTGTAATACAAGCTCATGTCCCTTCTCATTTTAGTAAAACATTCCATAGGTTTAAATGATAATACATTAATCTACGATTAAGCCCAGAATTAGGTGAAACACGTTAGTGGGACGGACCTGAGGCGGGACTCTGTGAAATTGTGTGATTTTAAGGGACATTCTCAGTCACAGTGTACTTTTGCAGCATATTTTTTTCTGGGGAACTAAAGATAACTGAGGCACGCCAATGTATTTTATTTGATAAACATTAGTATAAAAAAATATTTTTTGAGGTGGCTTGACTGGCAGTAAGTAGTAGTCCCAAAATACTTTAATTTTTTGTCAGCTGGCGCTGCTAATGCACCCTGTTCCTCCTCCAATAATCCATTCAGAACCCTTGAAACTGGCAAAGACAAGAGCTGGTGGAATTGTTTGAGCACACTGAAGCTGTAGGGAGTATAATAGCAATGTGCAGTTCTCCGTATTTTTTCCCCTCTCTTTCATCTTCATCTATGGTTTCCTTACACGATCTACTTTATAGTCGTAAGAGCAAATCCCTTCAAAGTGAGAGAGATGATGGACAGCAGGGCCACCAGAACTGGTGTCCCCCATGGAAGATTTCACAGGTTCCTCCTGTGAATAAGCCCTTACTCCTTACTGCTGTTATCATAAATGTATATTGCTCTGAAAGTTTCCTTAGTGCAAGCACACTATTTATGTCAGTCTCTGTTCCAGAGGAGCTTAGTGCAGTCACTTATGTACATATACAGAAGGAGCACTTTGATCAAAATCCAGTTAACCTGCCTGACTATTTTTAGGTTGTCATTGGGAAATGGAATATGCACAGCCCAAAGCATTGAGAAACTCTCTGGAGATAGATTCTTTGTAAAAAAATTTAACCAGGCCTGCTGCACTGCAAAATCATGGAGCTAGGCTCTTAGCTGTTAATTTTACTTAAATGATAGACACCAGTACATTGGCTAGAGAGCCTTTAGTACCTAGATATTCTCCATTTGTCTTGCATGCAATCCTGTTTAACGTGACCTTGTAGCCACTCTGTCAGAAACTACTTAAAAACACAAAAACAAATCATAAGTGAATGGTATGTGGTAATGTATACACTATTTAGCACTAGTTTACACACATTTGCTAGTGTAGCCCCCATCACCTTCTGTGAGGTGGCTACTAGACATTGTGATTGCCAGGGCTGTAGTCAGCCTGGCAGGATAATAGTAGCATGTATCTGGTTAATTCCAGGTGTCTGGCATTGACTGTACCCCCCCAGGTATGCTTTGGTCAAGCATGCGACCGCATTTAAACCAATCATGGGGTACAAAGAGAGCAGTCGTTTAATGGGGAAGGTGGCACTATAGCAGTCATAGTGTTATCTTTAAAGGATTGTGGATCAACAGCTCATCATTATTATTATTATACAGGATTTATATAGCGCCAATAGTTTGCACAGCGCTTTACCTGTACCAAAGTGACACCTGATTTTGGCCAAGTGAATAGTTAAAAGAGGCAGAAAGGAAGTTGACTAGGGAGGTGGGGCATAGAGAAGGCAAAGCCAAATCTGATTGTGCCTGGGGGTAGAAAGGATAGAAGAGCTGCAGCTTGCCATGGAACATAGAGAAAGTAGGGCAGGAACTGACTATGGATTAGAACATAAGAGAGAAGGGGAACGGCATGAGCTGTCCAAAGACTGTGGGAGGCTGAGTGAAAAGGCATGGTTGTAGACTTAGAGGACAACAGTACAGAGCAAGAGCAAGTCATAAATGGAGAGGAGGGTGATCAAGAACTAACTGTGGCCCCAATGGTGTAGAAAAGTGATAACTAGTTATGGTTTGAAGGAAAAGATGACCAACAGCTGATAGTGAACCACTGAGTGACAAGATAGAGTTGTAAGCTGATCATAGATGGGATAGGTAGTAAAATGGTGACCAGTGAAAAGGGGAAGGCAGGATGGGAGGGGAGGAGATTATCTTAACTGAGGGAGATGGAGGTCAAATGGAAACGATCAAGAAAAAAAGAGGTGGGGGAGAGGGCAGGAAGTGATTATGGTTGTGAGAGAAGGCAGGGTAAAAGCTGTTAGAGTGCATTGAACTGAATTACAGCTAGTGTTGGGAAAGAGTTGAAGAGAGTGATGGGAGGGTAGAATGTGGACACTGTTGAAAGAAGAATGTCTGTGCTGGGGGCATGGAGAATGTTAAATGAACAAAGGCTGTCAATAGTGACTGTCGAAGTTGCTCGGAAAAATCTCAGAAGGATCTGGATCTGCAGTCTTGGCAATGCACTGTTTTATTCACTCCTGGTAATGGATTCTTCGACCAGTCAAACTGGACAAGTTACCCATGCAGACCTGTTTAATAGATAGACAGCCTGCTGCACTATGTGCACTGCCAGGAATCAAAACAGAGAAAGCTAAGATAGTAGTAAAATGTAAGCACTATAACACCAGCAATGAGTAGACTATGTGTATTGCTGACACAGAGTATGGTAGTGTTTAGAGAATTATACTGGGCCTCTAAGGGGAATAAGAAATGCCAATGTTGTATTAAGGTCGCATTGTTGCTGGATCTTCGGTTTAGACACATACAACATTTTAAATCTGGTTGACATTGGGTAATGACCCAATGTCTGGCCATGTCTGGGTGACATGCTCAACCCAAAAGTATTCATTCACATATTCACTTTACTATAGCAATATGGGACATACCCAATGCAAACCTAAAAATTCAAAGTTCCCCAAAAAGAGCAAAAAAAAATTAAGCAGCTCCCAGGATTTCCCAATGTATTTAATCATATTCAAAGCAATGGAGAAGAAAGAAATGGACCCTTAATAATAGTCTAAATACCAAGTAACAAATGACAAATCTCAAAATAGGTAGCAGTAAGCAGCAATTGTATATTTTCTTTTCTATATGTATTGTATGGGATTAGTTACAAATGGCAAGAGAAAGAGGCAGGGATCCCATCATAACAAAAACAGAGAACAACCGGGTGCCTTTCCTGGTGTGGGTAAAACCTTTTTATTCGATAAAAGAGTAGCAGTGGAACTCTGTGAGGAGAACAGAGTCTCCCGAGTGTCTCCTTGATCTCTCAAACTGTTACATCCACGGCAGCTATTCAATCAAGGACTGTCAGTCCATTTTGATGCTTTTACATACTGCCTTATTTGTGAGTATATTTTTGTTTACTCGTTTATTGAATAAAAAGGCTTTATCTGCACCAGGAAAGGCGCCATGTTGTTTTTCTATATAGCCTTCTGGACTCCCTGACTGGAAAGGGGCAGCCTCTACTGGATGCGCAGTGAAGGGTTCTGGCTTATGGATGGCCTTCCTAGCGCTGGTCGGGGTATTGCATTTTTTGGATTTTACATCATAACAGTCCAGGCATGTCTTATCTGCATTCATTAAGAACAGGGATATATAGGTAAGTCCATGTAAAAAGGTCAGGTGGTTTCCTATTAAAATTGACCCTGCAACGCAACAGCAGAAGGTCATTCTCAAGGTGCATTTAAGTATATGCCCAGCTAAAACTTTTTTCATAGTTCTGGATAGAGCAGAAAAGGGTTAGGACTTCTGTCTGGCTTTTAAAGATTTACCCTCACTTCCGGTCATGCTGAAAGCACTATACCAGACAGTGAGAGGAACTCTTAAATAGCAACATAGACAAAAATAAAACTGGTTTTCTGTAGTATATTAGGAAAAGCCTAGAGTACCTGTCAGATTTCCATATCTGTGTATGCAGTGGCGGATCTAATAACCAAAGGGCCCTGGTGCAAGATTTAATCTTGGGCGCTGGAGCGGATCACACTGGCCCCCGCTCCTCCTCCCCCCCAGTGGTCTCTAATGTTGCTGTAGCGTGCTGGACTTACCTGAGACCCTGCAGAGCACACCATAGATCCTGCATAGCCCACCTGAGACTCTCTATGATGGGTTCTGTTTGGGCAGCAGTTTGGATAAGCTGCTGTCTTCAACATTATTGACCACATGCAGCTGAATGTGAACAGCTACTTCCAAGGCAGTTTTAATTTGGTAACTGTAAGAAACTTAGTAGTGCTAGCATTTTCCAATCTGGATTTCTGTATGTAAGTGACAGGAGCCTCCTATGGTATCTGACATCACAACCAGACATATTGTAGGATTACTGGCAAAAGGGAATGGGGTAGACTGGTAAAGTAAAGCAGTACCTGGGTGAAGAACTAAACTAATGAGGTAGGGAGGTAAACTGGAGTGTTCCTTTAACCACTTGAACCCCATGCCTTCTTAAATTGGCACATGGACTGTAGCTGTTTTTCCCAGTGCTGTTTTTAAAACAGCATCTGGAATCAGCAGTTTCCTCAGGTCCCAGTGTTTACGGAAAGTTGATGGTCCTTGCTTTATTACACTCTGTTCACAATATTTAATCTGCTTAATGAGTGACAGTGTAGTTTATAGTTTAGGAAGAAATATATGAGCTGACTCCACGAGATGACTTCGTTGGGCCGCCTCGTGACTCCACGACATGTTGAAAGGTGAAGCTGACATCATGAGCCGCCACTGACGATCACTCACCAGAGCAGTCAAACCAGCGCCGCCCGCTGTATGGTCACCGCCGGGAGCCGCAGTCCGCGCAAGAAGCCGTCCACGTTCCCAGCCCGCAACCCACCGTACACGTCACTGCCGCTACGATGTCCTAAGGTTCTCTCCCCTTCTCTCAATCTTCTCTCCCCGCAGCAATTGCCGCCCTCTGGGAATCTGCCGCTCCAGGCAAACACCTTGTTTGCCTCGC
The DNA here is from genome assembly GCF_000935625.1 of Nanorana parkeri. Classification (NCBI taxonomy): domain Eukaryota; kingdom Metazoa; phylum Chordata; class Amphibia; order Anura; family Dicroglossidae; genus Nanorana; species Nanorana parkeri. The sequence goes on from NW_017306606.1 coordinate 629,600, forward strand.
GGCACATACGCCCCTGCTTGTGGCTATGAGACACTCCCGTTGGTAGGATGCCTGCCGCCATCTGAAGATGTTTTAATGGGAGTCTATGGAGGGGAATTTGCCACTTTGGGTGGTTTTTGGTCTTATCTTAACTAGACACATGCAATATGGTTTATATAACAGTCTTATGTAATGATATTCTGTGATTGGATGTATTTTAAATCCCTTAGATTACTGGATATTTGGTTAACTAACCAATGATGTAGAAGTACAATCTTTATCTTGATGTGTGAATCTGTAAACCCTCTATGCAATCAATGTATGTTGGGAGTCTCGCAATTGCAAGCAGATCGAC